>NC_091824.1:128377634-128510134 GCF_038994185.2 Dermacentor albipictus | reverse complement strand
TGCGTATACAAGATGACCCCATGTTAGATAACACAGGCATGCTGTAGCGTATGTAGCCCACAAAAAGTGCCTGGTACACTTGGAGCAAACTTCGCTCAGAGGGGCCCCATCTCAGTCCTGATATTACACGAAGAACGTGTATGAAGTTGGTCAGTTTAGCCCTAAGCGCAGTAACATGTTTGGTCCAAGAAAGACTGCGGTCTATTATCACGCCAAGAAATCTGTGGTGGGTGACTAAAGGGAGCGCCGTTCCGTCGACAACGATTGGATAATTTGACATCAATTTGCGCGTAAATGCCATGACTGCACACTTAGTAGCTGAGAGTTGCAGGCCTCTACGGCGCAAGTACTTCGCCGTTATGGAAACCGCACGTTGAAGCCTTGCACGCACTTGTGGACGTGTGACCCCAGATGACCAAATACAGATATCATCCGCGTACGTACTGATACGCGCTGTTTCAGGTAGCTCGTCTGCAAGGCCCACCAGTATCATATTGAACAATACTGGGCTAAGGACACCACCCTGCGGAACACCCCTGCGAACTTCATGTCTATCAGTCTCGCCATCCGAAGTGGACATGAAAATGGTGCGGCCACTGAGGTAACTCTGCAGCCACGCATACATCCGGCCACCAACACCGATATCCTCAAGCGCCTGAAGAATCGAGTGGTGGAAGACGTTGTCGTAGGCACTTTTGATGACCAGAAATATTGCGCATACCAGACGACGGCGTCTCTTTTCCTGTTGAACAGAAGATACTAGGTCGATCACACCGTCAATGGATGATCGGCCTCTTCTGAATCCATTGATGAAATCAGGAAGTCCACCACTTTTCTCGAGTAGCCATTCCAGTCTGCTCAGTACCATTCGCTCCATCACTTTACCGACACAGCTTGCCAAGGCTATTGGTCGATAGTGTGAGAGATCCTGCGGGCATTTCCCAGGTTTTAGCAAAGCCACAAGACGGCTGCACTTCCAGTGATTAGGCACAGTTGCTGTGTCCCACGTAGAGTTGTAGAGCGCCAGGAGAATTTCTCGGGCTTCTACTGCAAGATGACAAATCGCGGAGTATGTAATTCCGTCTGGTCCTGGACAAGTTGATCGGCGGGAAGAAGATATCGCCGCGTCGAGCTCGTGCATGGTAAAAGGCGCGTCCAGACGGTGATCACTAGATGACGGGAAAGTCAGTCGTGAATGGGTTGGTATATCGCTCGAGCAGCTCACGAGTAATTTGCAAAAGTCATCGGCGACCTCAACCTCACGCCGGCCTTGCCCTATGGCCACAGCACTGAACGGGTGAAGCTGTTGTGGAGGCGAGCGAAGGCTTCGTACAATTTGCCAAATTCTAGATAGAGGTTTTCTCGGATCCAGAGAGCCACAGAATGATCTCCAGCGTTGTTTGTCAAGCTTGTCAAGGTGGCGCAGGACATGACGCTGAGCCCGGCGTGATGCAGTGATGTCTAATGGTGATTTGGTCCTTCTGTATTTTCGTTCTGCTCGACGCCGTATCGCGCGAAGTCGCTCGTACTGGTCATCAATAGATGATCTAGGTGAAGGTGCACTGAGGTGTTTTGTTGTGTCACGTAAAGTTGCCGCGATGACATCTTCAATATTGGATGGTGCTTGGATGGCTTGACATGCATTGGTCACAGATTCTCGAAATGCTGGCCAATCGATAGAACGCACAGTGTGCGGAGCTGGGGGATGTAACCATTTCAACTGAACATATGTTGGCAGATGGTCACTTCCATGGGTGTCGAGATCAGTACACCATCGTGTAGCAGACAGCAGGCTTTTTGAAACGAACGCAATGTCAAGACAACTGCTGTAGTAAGAGCCTCGAAGGTATGTTGGTGAGCCATCATTGATCACCATCAAGCCTGGACTAAGCATGAAGTCAGCTAAGTCTCTACCGCGGGCGTTCGTCGAAGCAGAGCCCCACATGGGATGGTGGGCATTGAAGTCACCGATGACTATGTGGGGACCCGGACAAGCTTTCAGTATGGACAGCAAATATGAACAGTCTATGCTCGATGTTGGGGGTATATACCCGCCAATTACTGAGAGTGTGCGCCGCTTGTGCTTCAGCGTTATGCAAACGTACTCGTTGGAAGCGTGTGCAGGAATGTCTTTACGAAGGCACGTTATGTTCCGACGAACAAAAGTGAGCACTTTGCTTAAATTGTGATCATTCCTTGACCACAGAGGCACATATCCAGATACGCGTAGTAAAGATGTCATGTTTGGTTCACATATCACAGCCACGGGAAACTGGTATTTGAACATCCACTGCCGAAAGTCTGCGAGGCGGCCTCGTAGGCCTCTGGCATTCCACTGCATTATTGCAGATCTTCGTAATTGGTTTTCAAAAGAGAGCGCCATGATGCCTTATTGTAGAGCCGCGAGGAGCGGTTCCAAAGCATCTAGAACATGTAGCGCGGTCTTAGCAGCCGGCGTCTGAAGTCCGCAGAGAAGTGAACGCATCGTAGTTATCAGCTGTTTCAGCATACTTTGTACATTTTCATTTTCTGTCTTATCGTTCTCAACCACCCTTGCAGACACATCACCCGGCGCATTTAAGCCTGTTTGTTTGGGTGGGAGCGACGGCCAGTCAATGTCAGAGTCGGTCGGCGGAAGCGTCGTTTTATGCAGCGCATGTGTTCCACGTGCTGCCGCCGAAGAAGGCACGTCGTGCCCGCATCTTGATCGCAGAAGCAAACTTGGCAAGCGAGGAGTTTTCCATGCGTTCGATGGTCCATCTGTATGAGAAGTACTCTTGTCTTGCTGTCGTCTGTGTCGCGATCGACGTCTGCGGCGGCGTATCGATGTAGCAGCCTGTCTGTGAGTGGAGTTGTCCCGCACCATCTTTCGAAGCACTGACATTTCGTCCTTGATTTTCTGGCAGTCCTTTGATGTCGCTTCATGTGGACCGGCGCAGTTAGGACATTTTAGGGCAGTAGCATCGCAGCTATCATTTTGATGGGCCCCTCCACACCGTTGGCATGTTACGCCGCCCTTGCAAGCTGCGCTTACGTGTCCTATTTTGAAACACTTCCGACACTGCACCAGTTTTGGCACGTAAGGGCGCACACGGTGTCTTACGTATCCAACTTTTACGTAGTCAGGTAATGCTTCAGAGTCAAAAACGATTTTAATACACCGGGATTGACCGAAGCGGTGAATCTGCACTATTGATGCGGTGGAATTCAGAAGCCGCTGGAGGTCAGTGTCTGCGATTTCTTTGTCCACGTCAGAAATAACGCCAGTCGAAGTTCCTTTTCCATACGCAAAGAAGGAGCGCACTGGGATGTTTCCTAGTAGTGTGGCAGCCTTTAGTGTATCCAGAATTGTCTTGTTGTTCACGTCCACCGAAAGGATGTTCCTCCGTGCGTTAATTCTGATCTCGCTGACTTGGCCGGGCGCAATTCGCTCAAAGTACTCTGTTAAACTCTGCCTGTTCAAGGTATTCAGATCGTCGGTAGCTGTGGTAGGGACGTAAGCAATAGTGAATGATTGCTTACCGCTGTCCTGCCTGGGCAACGATTCACTGTCTGTTGATGTCCTCCTGAGTTTTCTCTTCAAACGGCGACCCATGGCAAGTGTGAAATCGTTGTCCGAGTCCATTTCTTCAACGGTTGAGCTGTCGGAAGATTCAAGGGTGACAGTGGAAGGGCCAGTGCGGTCCCTTGTCTTCGATGCAGCCAGTGGTGGACGACCAGGGTCAAACGCTTGGTTGGGATTCCGATCCCCCATCCTGGAGGATGACGTTGTGCCCTTTACACCGTCTCTGATGTTGAAAAACGTCCGAGACACAGGAAATTGAAGAGACCACAGCTATAGGCGTTCTTCTTCCGAGGCACTTCTTCTTCCTCCCTCGTTTAATAGAAACATACTAACTGGCTAAGCGGTAGTTTTTGCCAATAAAAAAAAAGAAGGCTGTTGAGGGACTTTGCTAAGTGCTCACGTGCGAAAAGGAGGCCGTAAACGAAACTGTGTACAGAGGTTCTGCGTGTTATGTTATAATTCAGGCGTTTCGCTTTTTTTAATTTCTTTCTATTGCGTCTTTGGGCTGGTGTTTGCTCATCTTTTTAAGGCAATAGAGTTAAGGGTCCCGTATCGCAGAAAATCAGGCGTCGGCGTCTGGCCTCCCGCATCTGGAGTCCACTGCTGGACGTCGATTCGTCGACAACGCACACCCAACCACTCTTCAACTACCAAAGTTGCTCATACCTTGTCTTTCAGTCTTTGCAAAGTTATTCCTTAGACTTTTGAGAAAGGCAGCCCACAAGAAAAACAATGAAAAGAAAAACACTCTCTGCGCATATCCTTTATGTTAGCTCTTCTCAGACTCAAATAATAAAAGTGCGAATCAATATCAAGAGGTAGACCCACGTTTTTTAAGAAGGTGCGTTTCTACTAGAAAGCTTGCCTTCGTGAATAGCGTTGGCTGCCAGCCTTTCGCGGTAAACGTTACGGCTACATAAGCTGCAGTTGTCGGGAAACATGAAAATCAGTCAGGGGTCTTTGAATGCTCTCGCGTTCCACTCTTAAAGGTGAAGCTTAAGTGTCCACCAAACATTTTCTTCCTTTTTTGCGTAATACATTTGATTCACCGTCTGCGCCATGGTTTATCACGTGCGCGTCTAGACCCACGGTCTATGATGTTTCGAAGATGCGATTAGCAGATAGATTTTTTGGTGTTTTATTTCGGAAGAAGAAGTAGCGACTTACTATTTGAAGTATTTTTCCTAACGTCCTCGCGTTCTGTTGGCATCCGGTGTCACAATTGTTCAGCGCTTCTTAGTGAGGTCGACAAATGCAGTTCCTTTATTTAAGAGCAGCCGCCTGACACAGAGCCGAAGCACCACATGAGCCAAAAGATGAGTCGTATGTACAGATGACGACGACATGCACAAATAGCGCTTACAATATATATATCTATATATATATATATATATATATATATATATATATATATATATATATATATATATATATATATATATATATATATATATATATATATATCCTGGTAAGGCACCCACTCTACTGCACAATGACGCTAGCGGGCCAAGGCATATTGGCGCCGTGCTGCTGAGGCGCGTACGCGCTTCGCGAGAGAGTCGTCGCATACGAAAGCCGCGTTTTGACTTCCCCCGTATACAGAAGTACACAACCACCGAACAGGAGTACCTGGCTGTTGTATGGTCCATGCAGACATTTCGCCCATACTTCAACGGTCGACATATCATTGTTGTTACCAATCATCATGCCTTTTGTTGGTTGTCGGCGATCAAAAACTTGTCAACACGCCTTGGCCGCTGGATCCTCAGATTACAATCATACGATTTCGATGTCGTGTATAAGACCGGAAGAAAGCACCAAGACGCCGACGCACTTTCGCGCTGCCCTTTACCGCCATCTTTCGATCACGTTACGTCACCTTGTCAACCTGACCGCAAGGACGTGTTACCTACAGACCCAGATGCCATCCAGCCGCCCTTACGTGTTTTCCGCTAACAAGCGCTCTAACCCATGTCGCCTCATTGGTGTTTCCATACCACTGAACTCCGGGCTTTAAAATAGCTCGCATTATTTAAATTTGAGAACTTTATTCTCTACCACAACAATTTTCACCCGAAGGGCCATAGATAGGTTCCTGTCATTCCGCGTTGTCTTCATGCTGCAGTTTTCCAGGCTTCTCATGACGACCCGATGTCTGGCCACTTCGGTTACCAAACGATCAGTAAGCGAATACGCAGCCGATTCTTCTGGCAAGGTCTTTCAACCAACGTAGCTTGATTTGTCGCCTCGTGCACTCTTTGCCCACGCCGCAAGCGACCTACCACTGCACCCGGCGGGACGCTACAACCGATACCTTGTCCAGTAGAACCCTTCGTAGTCGTCGACATTGACTTTACGGTCCTCTCCCGGCCACTTCAAACAGCAATCGATGAATCGTCATTGATGTGTATCACTTGACGTTGTAGGCGGAAACTTGCTTACAACTTACAACTTGCTTAGCTACAATAAAAAGAAGGCCGGAATGAAAAAATTGCAGTCTTAAAGACGGGGACTAGAGCACATAAGAACTTTGTTCCCTTCACTCTTGGATTTGATTAACAAGGCCTAGTTATGTGCGAGACATGTTACGATTGCACACGGCATAGAATTGTCATCTTTTACCTACCATATTATTAGACAAAGAATAACAACTTGAAGCGAGGGAAGTCGTATGCAATTATTACTTTTCATTACAGGTTTTTACTTCAAAAGGAACAGTCACGTTTCACAATAGAAAAGCCTCATCCTTGTTTTTGCAACGATTAGTGATGGATGTGCCCATGTATGCTTCAGTGTATATTTATTTCTGTCCTCCCAGAGGTATAGGACATGAAAGGTGGCCACCTTCTTCGAAATGTATTTACGTTTTCAAGAATGTATTTTCAATTTAGGTTTTGAATAATTTAGTATGGGCCAACATAAGCTTATTTTAATTTTTGACAAAATGATGCAGTTTGATCAGCCTTAGAAATAAAGAGCAGTAGATTGCAAAGCCTTTTTGTCAAAAGAAAATGAAATACACACCCACGAGCTATCCGTTCTTAGAGCTTCGAGTTCCAGCAACGCAATACTGTGGTTTATTTTCCCACATATGGAATGTATCAGTTCTGGAACGCACTGAATAAAGTTGTGCCATTTTTTTCCACTTATTTACTGCTAGAAAGGATGTTCCTTGTGATTACTGTATTATTGCTAGTAACTGTGAAAAGACAATTGAGTTTAGACAACGGAGCAGCGATGGCGGTGGGCTAGTCACCCCGCCCACAAAAAAATATCCCTATTTCGCCATAAGGGTGCAACAATGAATGCGATAGGAACATGCTAGAATAATACACGAAGTGGAAGACTCGTAGCTGTAGTAGCAGTATGAATGGATGTATACGTAAGCTGACTAAGTAAAAGCGAGAACGTTATGCTACGGGTCATCTGATTGAATCCTGCCATCCGACAGAGTCATTTATGTTCATTAATTAAAGCCTACGTCTTTTGTAGCGACTTCACCACCACTTCTCCGTATAGGGTTTGTTTTAAACCTCTGTTCAGAGCAGATCCTTGAGATAGTGCAAAGTCGCGATAATAAGATTACATAGTTTTCACGTTTGAGTCTGAGAAGATTTAAGAAAAAGGCAGGTGCTGCCATTGTTTTATTTCATGACATTTGTTTGTGGGCTGCCATTCTCAAAATTGTGAGGATGGTGGAGGTGGTGGTGGTGGATTGTAGCAACAGGCGGCTTTAGCCTGGCGAAAAAGGCCGGCGATTGCTCCGCCCGAGCGTCTCGCGTTCGCAATTGTGAGGAATAATACTATCAAGAATGTAAGACTAGGCATGAGCAGCTTTAGAGATAGAATGGTGTGGCAATAAAAACCCGCATACAACGTATATCATATAACATGGCATGGCATATAGCCTATACGTATACCTAAAATATATGGTACCTCATGGCGGCGACGACGGCAAAAACTCGCTTGGAGTGCCCATATAATTGCTATTGCAATAGAAAGGTTTGACGGACAGTTCATTGAGTTTTCACTTGTACCAAGGTGTCAGTGAACAGCGCAAGCTGAGCGAGGCAGATACCCTATGGATATATACCCATGATGGCTTGTTACGGCGAAGTTATATGATCCATCATGTCTCGTTGCATGATCAATATGCCCACCTTTTCAAATTTACGAATCTTCAGTCTCTTCTCTACTAAGGGCCCTTCAAAAATTGAGAAGGCGTCCATATTTAACACCGATCGAACCTCGAGCCACGACTGTTAGAAAGGCCGGGAGTCGCCTGACGCGATAATGGGCAAGTTGCGAGCGGCAACACATTTACGACCGTAGTGCTCGATAGTGTCCTTGGATATTCTCGGATTAGAGATTTCGCATACGGAGCAGCACCTTCGGGAACATTACACAACTAGCACCTGCGAATTTCTTAATTTCATCACCCCACGTAGTCTTCTGCCTTCATCGACTGCGCTTCCCTTCTTTTGGCACCCATTCGTTAACGCTAATTGTCCATCGGTTACATAATCTAGGCATTAGATGACCTGCCCAGCTCCATTTCTTTTTAGTATTGTCGTTTAAAATATCGGCTATCCATGTTTGCTCTCTGCTCCACACCGCTTTCTTCCTGTATCCCCTTAACGTTATGCCTAACATTCTTCGTTCTATCGCTCTTTGCGCGGTCCTTACCTTTGGTTGGAGCTTCGTCAGTCTCCAAGTTTCTGCCCCATATCTCAGCACTGGTAGAATGCATTTATTCTACACCTTCCTTTTAATGATAATGATGGAGAATATTAAATCCTGAATGGAAATCGAAAGTGACTGTAGTCACTAGAGGTAGCACGGAAGCGCTGCAGCGCCTGTTGTTATTCGCATGGCACGCGAAGTTTTTTAACCTTCTAAAAGAGAGGGAATAAAAGGTGGTCAACGTGGTCCTTCTAATGTTCCATATTCTGGTGCCTTGTATATTTGCCTGCCCCTGCTTTTCCCTTGCAACAAGTGCCGTCCAACCATGACCGCAAGCACGCACCATTCGAGCCACTGGTGGCGAGCGCAAGTAGCACGGCATCAAAGAAAAAAAAAAGGAAATCGAAGTAAACATTATTTGTGGCCCCAGCGCGCGGAACACTCGCTCGGACTGTTGGTGGTCATGCGTGTGCCTTGGGACAGCGTAATTAGGTCGCCACGCCTTACTTCTCTGTCACGCAAGCGCGTGGTAGCGACGTGCTGGTAAAGCACGCCCATTTTGTAAGTAATTACCATGGTTCGCGCATCCCCTTCCGCGACGAGTAGAAGAATAAGAGCAAACGATGCAGAAAAAAATAAAAGCGAGAAGGGCCAAGAAATGGCGGCGTCTTCCTGGGCAGATATTCATAAATAAAGGATGCAAGACCTACTTATTTGCTCTTCTTTTCCCGCATTTTCTACGTTGCTTATTCTTTTTTGTAATTTGTAGAGCGAGATAGTATATAAATGCGTTTATGAAATGTGGCGCAGTGTATAAGTGATTTCACTGGTTGCGCTCTTTAGGTCGTTGATATCTATATTCTTCGTTGTCTTCGACGAAAGGATGATGTGACTTGCATCCGTTGTGGAAAAAATGACTGAAGGTTTGCTGCAAAACGTTCGGCGAGATTGTGGCATCAGCGTGATTGTTCATGCTTTTCCAATGAAAGTGACCGCAATGATACGTTGCGACAGCTTTCTTATTAATAAACAACTTAAATAAGAAAAGGCATTGCTTGTTTTAGTACGTGCGAATCAGTGATTCTCACTTGTGCGGCAAGGGCTGCAATACGAATTTTGCGCTTGCTTTACGCTATGCAAGCTTTGTATATTATCTGAGAACGACGACATAATCTACAACATGTTGGTTAATTACTTTCACCTCATCTCAATAGACATGTTTTTTTGCGGTGCCATGTTGTTTTTCGTGAGGCCAGTCTACGTAGGCAGAAGATCATCCCACGCTTTTTTGCGCTAGCTGTACGTTTGGCCGTATTCAGTTGCTAGTACATTATCTTCTGAATTTACAAAGTCTCCGTACATAGATGCGTGCTTCTTTTTTCAGCGAATAATGTTGACATTTTCACCTAGGCTGCATGCTAAAAAAGCTCTGAAAACTGGTCATCACAAAGCAGTTACAGATTGAAAATACAGAAGAACATTGCGCAGTAATAGTGCACACGACAGCGTCAAAACCTGGCCCTTGCGCCATTAAACACCACATATCACCATCACGACAGCGTCAAAGCAGTTCTGTAGAAAATAATGCCCGCAAACATTTGATCAACATGATCGGGACAACTATAGACCGACCTTTTTCGCCTGAGACTGTGTTCAAGGCTTGTGCTTCAAGCAACAGTTTTAGTCAAAAATGCACTAGCATTTACCGAGCTAAAAGAACTTGTGAATGCGCTCACCCGCCTTGGTAGCTTAGTGACTAAGGCTTTGCGCAGCTGAACTCGAGATCGCCGGTTTGATCTCGGCCATGACAGCCGCTTTTTGAGTGGGGCGAAATAATAATAAAAAAATACGGTGGAGCTCATCTCACAAAGACTGTCGGAGGTAATGCGATTAGCATTTGAGCAAAGTAGTCATACGTCGTATTTCAGAAGTCAGGTTCATTTAAGATATATGGTGTTCATTCTGAGACTTCCGTTGTTTCGGCTATATGCGACATACTTCGGTAATGTCCAACTTTGCCATGGCACTGGCTTGCCCAGGCAAGCGAACCATCGCATCCGTGAGCATTGCGTAATGACGATGTAATGACAGGTATAGATAGGCTCAAACGATCGCTAGATCGGCTCAAAGAGCTGATGCAGGCAAATAATGCTAATCGTGCACACTCATGTGCCCACTCATATGCCTAGATTGAGGTGCACTGTAAAGGAACCATAGGGCGTCAAAGGTTATTTGGAATCCCACACTCTGGTGTGCCCCATAACCCGAGTGCAGTTTCGGAATGTAAAATCACAATAATTTATTTTAATTATTTATCTGACTAACGCTATCAGAGACCTGAAATCGGGACACTGGAATGGTTAACTCCTGAAAATTTCCTTGACACAAATCGCATTGCAGGAATTCTTGAAGCGAGGACAAAATTGTTTGTCACTCCTGACGACTTATCAAATGAATTCAGAAAACAATGCTGGCGCCCTGTAATTGCGTTTTATAAAATAATGTGGCCTCCTCACGCACAAATAATTATTGTTCGCGATAGTACATTTTACGTGGAATTCGCCGTGGTTTCCAATGCCTCTTCTCTAAAGCGTGCTCTGTCTCTGTCATGTGTGCCTAAAGAAGTGGCAGCTCCAGAAACCAAGTTATACTTCGTGTTTGCGCTCTTTCGTGTCATCTTGATGGAATATTCTGATGTTTCATACCTCCTATTATTAAAAAAAGTTGCAGTTTCGCGCGAGAGGCATCAATTGCGATAGCAAATTAGTAGACAGCCATACGAAGTAAGGATAATAGACTTATCGGCCAGATAAACTTGCAAACATTCGCTTACTAACATAATTAACAAGCACGGTGTCACGCGAGCACAATCAAACATGAACACATCTCAATCTATGACTGCGAAACTCATTGTCAGAACGCTGGAGCGACGAAGCGCGGAAGCAGTAGCGAGTGGATTTACTTCCGTGCTCCTTTTCGCATCAACGCAAACTGAGCGGCGAAAAGACAACGCACACGAAGCTATCAGCACTGCGCGCATTCTCTATCTCATCGCAGATCGTTTTCAAGATAGGGCGTTGCAAGATCGCTTTCAAGCTCTCACTCCTGCTTCCCCTCCCCCCGATCCTTTGCGCGCGACGGAAGACGGCACGCTTCCTCCGCGCTTTCCTTTTCCTTTCCGTAGTGCACCAGCGTACGCTGGTGCACTGTGACACGTCTGCGCATAGAAATGTTGTCGCCAGCTTTTATCTTGTTCTCGTTTCACTCATCAACACGAAACACGTGATTTGTGGCGGAAAAGAGTGTAGTGATCGTTTCTGTCATGCCTTTTTATATCAAGTGCCTGATACATACTTCTCAGTTTTCTTGGGAAACACGAGCACGAAATACGGCACGGAGGCAAGGCGCTCGACAACACTTATAAAGAAATTATCTCCAGTAATCTTGAACGTTGCCCCTTGGGCTATCTGTCAAACTCCACCGCAGTGCCACCAGCGTAAATCAATGGACAACATTTTCAAAAAATTATGTTTCAGAGGGCCACCCTTACTACAACAACTTTCAGCTAGCTACATCGAGAGGGTACGTCCTTTTATGAACACGCGCATTTATTTCACTTAATCGCAAAGCCTTTGCTGCGTTATATCAGAATTTTGGTCAGGATTAAAATCCTACTGTAACGCAGCAGGAAAGTTACGAGCAAGTGCCGTAAAGACGCATGTTATTAGAAGGACGTACCCTTTAGACGTTGCTAACTGAAAGTTCTGGAAATTCAGCCGGATTTTTGAAATATCTATTTTAAGTTCTGCCCATTGATTTAGGCTTGGTAACTTCGGTGAAGTTTGACACGTGGTCGCAAGGGCAATGTCGAAAATTTTTGGGTATGCAAGCTGAACTTTCGAAGGTGCGGTAATTGTTTGCTCTCCACCATTTATTGTGGTCGAAAGGGTTGAAGGTCTTTTTCTGCTGATGGCGGCTCCGCATTTTACGACACTAAATTGAGGAACCTACTCCGAACTCTTTAATACGTCGGTTAGTAAGAGGCGTACAAACGAATTGAGCCAATTGGTACAGGTTGTTTATACAGCGAGAACTCAAAACCAAAGTGCGGCTTTCGGTTCCACGTGGGAGTAATTTACCACTCATTAGCGAATAACACTTTGGTTCCCACAGATAACTTATGTGTGGTTCATCGCATTTCGTTATAGATATATTCAATACCCCGCCGGCCCCGTTCTGTTGGTGAACAGAAGAATCTGAAAAAGCGAAAAATTGAATAAGCTTTGCATGCTTTTAACAGCAATGCAACTGAAGCCAAAGAAATAGGCACGCCTCCACTTCGATCTTCACTCCTTCTTTTCTTTTCTTTCATCTGATTTCTCTGAGAAACAAATGGTGCAAGGGAAAGCACTCGGAATCCATCGTAGACGCCGCAAAGCACTCCTCCGTTCCCACGCGTGCGGTGAAGCGGAACCGCCTGCCAATCCGATTACTACACCGGAACAACACAAGCCTTTGTTTCTCGTTACCTGCGTTCCCCGATTTCTCCGACCCTGGGCCCATTCACTTCGGGGATCTCATTTCCTTCTGAGGCGACGTGTTAGGCCAAACTGCTTTCAGTTCCTGCTCGCACGTGCGTTATTACTTTACTGATTGGTCAGAATCCCCTAGCTTCGCTCTGATTGTACTCTTCGTTCTGGCGCTATGAAGTGTGCCAGATGCTACGCCTGATAAGATTTGGGATTGTATGCAACTGCTCAATCTTTGCAATTTCATTGGCGCAGGTTAGAGAGAAGAGAGCACCGCACAGAGTCCCCATCAAACAGAAAACGGGCGTAATAAATCTCGGAGGGGCACACTCGAACGCGGTTGTCTTTATGGATAATCATGGCCGCGGTAGGCACTGCTCATGCCAAACAGTGTCCGTTGCGCACCAGCATGACAATATAATGGAGGCGAGCTAGCGGCCTAAGGGCACTGTTTTTTCCGCCAGCCGGTTGTGTTTGTTTTTCAATGCATGCATTGTTGGCCTTAGTGCACAACTGACAGACGCTTGGAGCGTACTGTTGTTCTGAGAACACGTGGTTCTCAGGCGCCGTTTGGAATAACGTCTAAGATTGGACATAAAGAGAGCAAGAAATAATAAAATAAACATATATAACTGCAGCTTCTATTTTTTACTCACCTTTTTTGCCGTAAACCTCTGCACAAAGCTTCTCATCTATGCCGCTGAATCTGAGGAGTACAATACAGTTCTGTGAACATTGTAATATTACTGCAGCTGTATTATATGTTCAGTAATAAAAAATGGCATTGAATTCTGTAGACTTTTTATTGATAGGGAATATGAGATAATAGTGCTGACTCGCAAAGTAACCTCTGCAAAAAAATTTAAGGATTCTAATTCAACTTGTATTCATTTGTCCCCAAAGACAGTGCTGCGTGCAACTTGAATTTTGATGAAATTCGTAATCATAATTCGTAAATTCGTAATCAGATCGGTCCCCATGTATTGAGTGAAATCTTTTTCGGTGTATAAACCGAACGCTTTTTTATTAAGAGAAAGGAAGCTTGTAAGCTAGCCTCACTGAAAAAGAAAGTGAGACTTGCTTTATTTAAAGAGAAAAGCCGATGTTCTACACGCTGTACATTATTAATTGGAATAACTTGCCTAATGGTGCTAAAACTCTGGAAAAGAAATACAGCAGTATTTTGTTTTCTTCGTATTCACGTTATGATCCGGCCCCGCGTAACAATAGCACTTTTATATGCCAACACATCTTACACAAACAAAGCAACCCCTACAGAGTATGGATCCTAATGGTATATTCGCACAAGAACACTGCTCGCACTACTTTCATCGGACACTTTTCGACCGACTTATATAGCCACAGTGTTCTGAACTACAGTGTACTGCCAGTGAGGCCACGTCTGTTCTACGTATATAAACAATAATTCTGTACAGCATGCATGTATATGTTTATATTAATCTAAGTGCCAACTCAAGAGCACAGAATCATGTTAATATAAAATCTCATTATAATGAATACTTTTACATTAGAAACTATCGAATCGAATGCCTTTCGATTTTTACATTTATGGATTGTATACCTGTTCAATTAAGTGTTTGTAGACTGTCGTTGAATGCACGGTGTCTTAACTACAGTAAATTAAATGCTTAGAGAGCGAGAGACAACCGAGGCTTTCCTAACTTTTGCCAATTAAATTTGCATCAGGTGTGAGTCAATCAACGCTCTCTTAATTTTAGTGAATTAAATTTCTACCGAGCTTACTCGTTACAAATCAACATTTCAATTTTTTTATAGTCTCAAAATCAACTTGGTGCCTAGTCAATTGGAGCTGAAAGTACATTTTAATAAAGGATAGAACACTAAGGGATGGGATTTTTCCAATTTGATATTTATGTTCGTTGTGGAACCTCAATAATCCAAACTCCAAGGGCACCGGAAATATAATGAAATGAAATTTAGTTGGAACAAAAGGGAGACGCTCTGAATATCGCGCTCGATAATGTGCGTGCACAGTGGGCGACAGTCGCCGACCGAGGATCCCGTATCCACAGGGACAACTGAGAAGTCCGAGTAAACGAAGTCTCAAATATCGAATACAACGCAAAAGAAGTCTTCATTCCACAAGCGACTAGAAACTTTGGTAAACATCTTGCATGGTGCAACATATGCTTGCTTGTGAGTTTGTCAGCTTGCATTTTGACTATTGTCAAGGCTTTTGCAACGTACAGACGAAGGTACCGTCAACAAACGCACGAAATCTCGATCAGTTCTTCAACTTGGACTGAAGGAAACCACGTTCCAATACTCAAATCGCGTTTTTTTTTCAACAGTCATTGTCTGGCCAGTTCTTCAACTCAATCGCTGCCAACTTCACTTGAGATTATGAGGGTAGAGTTGACGTCCTCCGAAACTACATGACAATTGTGACTAAGAAAAGTGCCTAATAGCACTCAAAGAAATCTCCCAAGACCGTGTCACAATTTGAAACTAAGTGAAGGAACCTGGGTCGAGGGAAGTCGCACTACAAACCACAATTTCAGCTCCACATTGCTTAGCGGCTTGGATCAGTTTATCCAGCAGTTTCAGTAGAGTTGGCAACGGGATCAACTACGCGATTAGCCGAAGTGGAACAAAGCGTTACTCGTGAAGGCGCCGGCGGGCGTGCTGGCAACGTACCACAGTATCGCCTTTTTGCTTGACTCGCTCAACTCGATGACAGAATTAGAAAGCGGTCACACGAGCGATGGAGGACGGAGTCCGAATTATCGACCGACGCTCTGTAAGGTGGCCGAAATTTCGTCGAAAGTGTACGAGTTATCAGTAGGCGACTCTACCATATCATCGAGACCTAGTGCCTAACCCTGCATTTCTGGAAGCGCTCCTCCAAATCACGGATTATTGAACGAGTCGAGCTAGTTCTAGCTGGGAATGCAAGGATTATCGCACTGGTGAGCCTCATGAACTACGTGCCTATCGTAAAATGCCACAGCCTCTAGCACTTGTCATTTATTTGTCATGCGCAAGGAATTAGAGGCCTCCTTGTTTACTGCCTCATTAATTTCCTTATGAGTCGAAGCGTGGCATTTGATGACAGTACGCTAAAACGCTCCTTGCGCAGCACATTTACCCAGTCCCGTGGAAAGGCGGTGCATGCGCTGCAGGCATAACGTACCACGCAAAGTTGAAAGGTGCACTTTCAGGTTAGGAACACACTATACTTTGTCTTTTGGATCAGGTTTGTCCGAAAAGCAGCCTGTGACAATAAAAGATTTACTTCTAAATAACCGTTAAGCCGGTGAAAGTTTTCAAAATTGCGGACTCTTTGTATATGCATATACATGTGACGCTGCCGGGACCTTTCCGTAAGTGTAAATTGCCTACTCACTTTGTTCCTACTTTAGCATTGCTTTATTCAAAGATCTGATGTCGAATTACGAGATTTTCAATTACCGGAATTTAACTCCTAGCAAAAAAAAAAAATAGAATGTGACGAGCTACTCAATGAACAAGAAGAGGCATTTTACTTGTGTCACTACGGAAAATTGCCTGATGACCCTCCACTGAAAAATTTGAAAATATTTATATCCGAACTAGTCAGGGGGAAAATACCAACTCCATATTTAGCTAGGACATGTAGTTTCTCACTTTACAACTTAACCTCAACGGTGAATTACACTCCATTTATTTATAGGGACGGAGTATTCACGAGCACTCGTAATAACCCACTGTTAGCAGTTCCTTCATTTCCACGAGAAAGAACCAAAGAAAACAAAGAAATTAAAACGCAAGAAAACCGAATAGAAAACAATTTCGCCCCTATGTGAGGGTAACGACAGGGAGCAGTACTGCACAGAATTAGCTTCTTGTTATTATTGTTCTTTTTCGACCAATGGCTCACATCGTGCCTCGAAAGTCGCTTTCAAAACAATGCAACGCGCCAGCGTGTCGCAGGCTGAATCAGTCCGGTTTTCAGTGCAGTGTGTGCGTGTGTGTGCGTCTGTGCGTGCGCGTGTATGCGTGTGAGTGTGTGTGTTTGTGTTTGTGTTTGTGTTTGCAACAAATAGAAGTAATCTTTACTAATAATGTACTGTGAATTTACTTGGCTCACAAGCACAATCCTATGTTCAAAATTCTTGCAACTGATGAGGCAATTTGACCAGTTCGATTAACGAGGCATTCACGAGAGCTATCTCGGCGGCATGGCGTACTACACAAATCGTATGTTTTCCGTGAGAGTTTATTCCACATTGCACTTTCAGAAAGGATCCCTTGATAATTTAAGAAACGTTGAAACATCAACAGATCGCCAGAAATCCCGCAGTTCATTCTTCCATGCAGCTGGTATGGTGAAATATCCGCTCACTTATGAATTTAACACTGAATCGCACATATCGCTAATATCTCATTTCCGTTAAATGTTTTGGTGGAGGCACTAATTATGGGTGACGATTGCATTTATTTGCTTAGAGACCCCATAAATGTTCCCACAACGATACAAAGAGACCTCAAACGCCAGTGCCATGAAACCACGTGCACATAAAATTGTGTACGATCGAAAAGAAGCGTGAAGCTACCTTGCAGAAGGGCGTCAACTGCTTGAGGAAAGCTAGAAACTAGTAACGGAGACCTCTTAAGAAGTAAGTCAAGCATATGACTGCAATATTCGCGCATAGTGGAAAGGTAACTCTGCGACTCTCGGGGCCACTCCCAGGGTCACTCTGAAAAGAGAGGCAGAGAAAGGTACGGCACTACGACATTGCGGGGCTCGCCTCCCAGCATATTCATGAGGGTGCAAATCGCCGCCGGCCACCAAAACAGTCTCTCGCTGCCGTGGTCCTTCCCACGACAATGGACCCTTCGCATTTCGAGAATCACCTCGCTCCTTCCACCACGAATCCGTTCTCACGCACACTGCACGCATGTTGGCCGCGTTTCTGCAACCGCAACCTCTAAGCGCTCCGCAGAGATTTCTCATATAGTGCCGTGGCCCGAGCATTCAGTGCATTCAGCGCGATGGAGGCAGCTTTGGCATGTGCGAAGGAGTAGTCAGGCGATACAGGAGCGCTTAATGAATTCGCGGCTTTGTGTACTACACTGCGGAAGAAGCAGGGTATCGACCATAATATATAGACCACCATGGTATTGCACCATAATATATATTTTCGTGGGTTTTCGTCGTTGTGACTGATGCTTCTACTTTTGTTTTCTTATCTTTATCTCTTAGATCGTCATCAGTTTAGGGGTGTAGAAGCAGTGAATACGAAATTTTGTCTCTTGGTCACCTCCTTCTTATTTTATTTCCTTCATTCTTTGAAAATACACGCTGAGTTTTGTTTTGAGTCCCTTGTGTTGCTCGCTGCGTTAATAGATGCAAAAGAAGTGCAAGTGCACGCATATGAAGCGTGCATGCACAATCGGCATTTATACATTTAGGGCAATGAAAAAAATACCTTTTCTTGCGCAGCCTTAGAAAACAGGATGCGCGCAATACTCGTACTTTGCTTTTATTTTTCTACTAGGTCTACGCTAGCCGTGGACATTTATCTTATATATTTGTTCTTTGTGTAATGTTTTTACAATTTACAAAAGAAATTGCTAGTTTTTCCCGAAGAGCAGAGCACTGACTACAAAAGCAAGCTTTAGGGTTGCGCTCGAACTTTTTGGGCAGTGTTACAACTATTTACGGGTCGGACTAACGCGTCCGCGACATTCGCGGGCGCATCAAAATTTCTGGCACCCTTAAAAATTCTAACATGCCATGCGGGTCTGTACTGAAATCGCACATGCGCCACTATGCTGCCCGTAAAGAGCCGTGCCAGATAAATTACATCTATCAGGTTTAACCACTGGTATGGTTTTGTATACTTAATATGTCGTAGTCTGAGAAGACTTAAGATAACATACATGCATTGTGCATGTTATGCCTTATGCCATTTGTTTGTGGGCTGCCATTTTCAAATTTCTGAGGAATAATTCCGTTAAGAACGTGAGACCTAGTATGATCAACTTTAGTGATTGAATAATGAAGCTATATAACCGCATATATACCATGGATACGCATATAGCATACATATCGTAATTCAAGAAGAAAGGGGGTTAACGATTTTTATTAGTCATGTCATAAGAAGCCAAAAAACACTGACACCAAGGGCAACAATTCCCCTATGTGGTCCTTGGTGTCAGTGTTTGTTGGCTTCGTATGATATCGTAATGCAACTAACATAGCTAAGTAAGGACGAGGGACAAGTCGAGACAAGGCGATCCCTAACTTTCAACTACGATTTCATTGCAGATCCTGAGCATATATATACGCCCATTCGAATCTGCAGAGAAGATGAAGGTACACTATCATGTGCAGACTACGTCAATAATTCAAGCTCTTGCTTTGATAAAGCCACTGAGGGCCAACTGACGCAATCATCTCCTTCCCGTGCGATCTCGGAAGGTTCCACGATTTTCCTAGTTAAAGGGACACTAAAGGGATACAATAAATCAGTTTATACTAATAAAGCATTGTTTGAGAAACCTGCAGGCAGTCATTTCAAGAAAATAGTTTGAATATTAGATGAGAAAATGAAGGTCCAAGTATCAGTATTTGAATTTCGCGCCTAAACGCCAGCGCCGGCACGTCAGCGTGACGTCAGGAATTCCAAAGTTAGTTTTCGCATTTGGGCCGCTTTGGCTGAATAAAGGTTCCCGAAACTTGGCATGTTTAATATTTGGTTCCTTTAGAACACAATGTAGTCAATCTGTACCGCTATATATAGTTAGTAGGCCCTAGAAGATGCCATCAAAATCCAAGACGTCACAGCCCCCAGGTGCGGGAACTCAAGTAGGCGTCGCCACCGGCATTTCGTTCTTGCGCTTTTTCTGGCTTACCAAACGTCTTATCGTTGTAAGAGTGGTGTTTTTGGTGTTGTAGAACGGTGATTTAATGATGCAGAAGAAATCACTCTTCACTTTAGTGTCCCTTTAAGCTATTGCGATGGCGATACATGATAACAGTCTGATCAAAAACAGCAAGGCAAGGTGGAAGCGCGCCACATTTTTTTTTTACAATGGGCTGCCAGTTGACCGTCTGCAGCAATATTGCTGACTTTTTTGTTGTGCTCTTGCAGACACACATTCAAGCCCCTGCCGGTCTAGCCAAAGTAATGTCTTCCACAGGAGAGTGGAATTCTGTAAACGACTCCCTTTTTTGCAGGGGACGTAAGCGTCTTTGTGCTTGACGGTACCGTCTCGTTTGCGCATTCTCGTAGGGCAGCTCAACAACAGTCTCTTGTTGAAGACAACTTTCGCCATACCGGCAGGGGCATGAATGTGCGTCCGCTGGAGCACAGCAAAGAAGTTCGCAATATTGGTCCAGATGGCCAACTGTCAGCCCACTGTAAAAAATTTGACGCGATGCCACCTTGTCATTCTCTTTATGATCTCGGATCTCTTTTCACTACTCGTGTCTTGAAGGCTTTGTTTTTGCTGGTTGAATGCTGCGAAAGCAATTTTGGGAGCCAGAAACGTGTCATAGACGTAATGTTTAGACACCACCTATTGATATCGCATTAAACGCTTTATAGTAATATTCAAATTGTGAGAATTTCACAGGAATTTTAGTTCGGTGTGCCATATCACTTGGTTTCACCTTAAGTATAATGCTAGTAGCGGTAGAATGTAAAACAGTTTCAACAGAACAGAGAGTCTGCGAGGCTTTCTTTCTTCCTAATTTCGGTGAGACCAAGGAAGTTCTTGTAAGCTTTCCTCGTCATTTATTACTAACTATACTCAAATTTTGACACCATCATGAATGATTATTTTTATATAATTACAAAATACTTATTTATTTACTTATTTATTTATTTATGTAGGTATTTATTTATTTATGCACTTATTTTCGTATTGGAAATGTCAACAAGCATCGTATGTCACCGGCTCCTTCACAAGGTTAAATTGTTGTAGGAACGAAGGCCGGTGATAGTTGGAGTCAGCCCTGATGGCTATTCAAGAGTTCGCTACCTCACGTGAGACAATTATTCCCTATTATAAAAGAACACAGTACAAACATAATGAAATATAATGCTTTCCGAATAATAGGCGAGGCCATCATGTTTTCCGAAACAGTACTCTTGTACAAGTTACATTATCTTTACATAGGTGTATAGCTAAATAGCTGCATACGTAATACAATGTACAGGGATATATGCATATGTTAGAGTTCTATAGTCTGTAACTAGGTTAAATTGGTATAACTTGAGTTATATTTATTGGCTAAATCTGACATGTTGTGAAAGTCGAAATACACTGAGGAGAAAGCTGAGTTGAAGGTGGGCAGGTAGGTTTCGTAAACTGCGTTTCTATGGTGCGAAAAAAAGAATAAAGCCACTCTGCCAACGCCATCGGGAGCCGGGTTAAGCCAGAACATCTGCGAAAACAAAACAAAACAAAAAAATAAACGGATTGCGGCGCCACCAGGTTCCTCCACCATGCAGCCGTGACATCGTGAAATTGAAGTGAATTAAATTGTTATCAATAAAGATTGGACTACATTGTATTTTAAGAGAGTCAAAGACTGAACTATGCAAGTAGCGAGAACTTTTACTACTCCACTACGGCCAAAATACAACAGTATACGCTGAAATCTCTGACGTCACACAGTCGTCAGAGATTCGAGAATCAGTTAGTGGATGTTTCGTCTTTATTTCCTCTCTACTGAGTAGCCTGTTCCCAGTAAATCAAAGAATAGACAGCTTACAAAGAATTATTTATTGGCGTAAAGTCGTTTAGTGTGTCTCCTTAGTGTCTCTTTTATTGACACACCAGTGAGCCGCTAAAAATGAATCCTCTATAGCGCATGCGTTGCGCAGAGTACATGACTTGTTTACGTAATAAACAGCTTGCTTGCTTCTTGTTTTTGCTGTTCCAGAGCACTTGAGTACAGAAGCATGGGAATCAACTATTTTCGAGTGCAGCCATGTTGCCAGAAAAACTGTCAATGCCACTTGCTCAACGTACCCCATTCCTTTAAATGCAGCATTGATGCAAAAACCAATGATGGAAGACAATGCTACTTCAAGACGCGTTCCTAATGTTTAAAAGAAAATATAATTAGCTTGTGCTCTGTTGCATGCGGAGATATTTTGCATGAAAATTTTTGTTGTTTATTCATTAGACCGTATGTCGTTGGGACACACGACATCTAACCACCCACCCGCATTGGTGTGATCGGGCCAGCAGCTATACTGAGGATAAGAAAGTAATAGAATCAGATTAAAAAGAACTTATAGAAAATATGTTTCGATAATGGTGTATTCAAGCTCGTCATACTTATGAAGATATATAAATGTGTAATAAACGTAGGTTTGTCACATTAATTTAGATTTGGTTGCCAATAGGCATTTGAAATTTATTTCATTTCTGAGCAGGGGTGCATTTATGGGTGCAAATGACATAGATATTCCTCCACAAATGAAATAGATAGACCTCCACACAATCTCCTCAATTTTTTCACTCACGTCTCTCCAAAGTCCCTTTTCACAATCGCTTGTTGTTTCTTGTTTGACCTATCTGTGACCTACGTTTGTCAGAACGAACTCTGCGTTTTCCCAGGATCTTTCGTATGCGTCCCATCTCGAGCTGCTGTTCACATTCCCTGCCATCGGAAGCTAGCGATGAAGCGACAGCTACCGATGACCAGAGGCCATCCTGCTTCACCGTGCACGACTAAGCAGGGGAGGACTGTGATACGTCGTAAAAGGTCGCGATGTTGGACGAGAGGATTACACAAGCTTCGGAATCAGAGCTGCGTAATGTGTGCGAGTAAGTTTAATTGTGTTCGTGCACCCCAAGTTTGTGCGAGAAATCACAGAGCCCTGTCGGACGTCACTCGCTCCCTGCAGCGACATGCTCGCTCATGGTTTACGTTCACGATATTATAATACGATCGTTCCATATACATGAAACCATTACGCTAAGTTGTAATGCTTGCAATTTGTCCGCAACCACTGAGGCTACTTTAAGGGAACTGCATTTCACAAGACCACTTCAAGCGAAATTATATTAAATTATGCCCGAAAGAGATAGGTCGATTCGTGCCCGTAGGCATTAGTAGGAGAAAAACAGCGACTGAAAGGAATGCAATCATGTGTAACTTGAAAAACTTAAGCGCATTCAGTATGGCGTACATGAGCTGTTTTTCCAACTACCAGTTACAATGCATCGTAGACATTTATAAATCGTCGAAACAGCGACGAAAAAAAATGCAGCATGGATAATTGCCCACCTCAAACAAACTTTGCATAACCACGACGTCTCATGCATAACAAACACACCACATCCGCTCCTACGTGGTAGTAGGCTGCACTCCGTTGATTGCTTATGCTTCCTTTTATAACACATATATCCATTGAGCGAACGCTTCGTGGAGGGGTTTATAAGCGCCGTCTCAAACCATGCGCCTGTGGGGGCTTTTTCCTGTAAAAACCTGAGAGGCACCTCTGGGGACGGCACCAATCACCTTGGATTTTCTTGAACATAAGACGTCACACGTGTGGTATCACGTACTATTTTCTCGTGTTTTATGCAAGGCTTCCTTATTTCGAAGAGTTATTCCACTTCCCTTATTCGGGCATCCTACTTGATCAGTTCTTAAGTGCGTCTGCCGCCGAAAGCAAGCAATAAACTGAGCAAGTTAGTAAAGAAAACCAAGCCGGTCCTTTCCATATAAATTGAGATAAATTGCTTTTTCGAGCTGTAAGGTAAAGGCTGAAGCATTTCGCATGAATCTCAAGGAAAGAACCTCAAAGCTGCAGTAGTGAAGTACTGGCTGCGCGGTCCGGCGCAAACATGGAGGAGCAGGAGAAGAAAATAAAAGTGCGTGAAAAAAACAAACTACACCAGGTGCCAAATAACCACCCCGACGTCGACTTAAAGTCGTTCGTCCCAGCCACTACCTACCTCTTGTGGAAACTGCAGGCTGGATCAGCGGCACAATCAAGATGCAGGAAGAGCAAACAAGGAGCCTGCTCTGGAATATCAGGTGGCAGGAAAAGTCAGGAGTGCCTTCGTGCTAGCGAGATAACAGCTGTAGACGGCGAGCTTGCCTCACTTGAAGGCTTTCAGATGCGCACTTGAGTGGTAGACTAGTGCGTGTGGGAAACTACCTTCTTCTCAATAGTTAACTCATCAACCACGCTCCTTACGCTTTGTTTTTTTATTAAGTAATAATGCTGCACTGATGTCCGCTACTTTATGCTTCTTTTTGATCTGATTTAGAAATCAATTTCATCCAACCTTAATCTAAGTCGCAGTATGTGCCAGCAAGAACACCTCTCGTAATCATAATTTCATTTTGAAAATGGTTTGCAGTCCTCCCAGTGCCCCAGAACAGCGTTAACTCCCAATGTGCGCTGGTATCAGACATTTTCCTTTTACGCAGTCACGTTTTCCTGTTTTTAGCCTCTCGTACCGCTCGAGCACACCAGAGTAATTGTGCTGCCTTGTCTTTTCGTTATCGGAGCGCGTTGCTATTTCAAAGCGTGCAGGGGGCCTTGTGTGCTAGAAAGCGGCTTACTCAAGTTGATCATTGATAAACTTAAGCTTTACATAATTTCCTTAGCTTGGCTTGTCCCAGTAGCCTTACAACGACGACCGCGCCGAGAACAGCACGGCTTTTTGTACGGATGTTGACAGGAAAAAAGACGCCAGCTTTTGCGTTCATTCTTTCACAGGAACAACACAGAGAGCACGTGGATCAGCAAAATAAGAAAAACAGCAGTTCACTGTTATGCTGTGATGGGTTTCATCTAAATTACAAGTGGCAAACATCCGCAAAGGGTAATGCGAACACTGCCGCAGCAGTCCGTAGTTTAGGAGTCGTCCACGTGAACTCAATAAACATCGCTATTATTTTGTAAAGCTACAAAAGTATTCCCCACGTGGGAGGTGGACCCCACGCACTCATCTCTCTATACTCTGCTACATCCCGCACGGTTCGCTCTGGTCCGAACTCGGCAGCGAACTTGATTGCCAAAGGACGGGAATAGAGGGACAAGGAGCAATCGTAATCGGAGAGAAATAAAGCGCGGGGGCGTTCGGCGCTCATACAGTTGTGAAACGCAGATCGAATGACAAGAAAAAGAAATGAAATAACCAGGGCACGTGCCTTGTGCGGGAAATTGGATACTCGGGAGTCTTCGGAAGAGCCTGTTTCTGGGGTGC
This sequence comes from Dermacentor albipictus, assembly GCF_038994185.2. Classification (NCBI taxonomy): domain Eukaryota; kingdom Metazoa; phylum Arthropoda; class Arachnida; order Ixodida; family Ixodidae; genus Dermacentor; species Dermacentor albipictus. Next base: position 128,485,144 of record NC_091824.1, on the reverse strand, counting down.
GTCCCGATCAGCGCTGCCACGGCAGACTACGCGGAAACTGCGCATACAGGCCTGGTTACTAAGCATTACACTTGCCGCCGCGCTTCGTGCAAACGGGTCGCGATCGGAATGAGAAAAACAGAACAAAAGTGAGGTGAAAAGGACATTAAACAGATGGTGGCGGCAACTTTGTGCAAAAACAGCTCCGCTGTAGGCGGCTGAACGCGAGATTCTATGCAGATTGGTTTCTTTCCCCGTATGATTTGATATTTGGGCAGAAATTGGCGTCTAGCTCTATTGCCGGAGAGAGGCTGGCGCCGCAGTTGACGGGAAATTGGCAATAGGGTCACCTCACAACATATCGCTTTTTTTCCTCAGCAGTTGGAGCAAGTCAGGAAAAAAAGAAAGTAAAACTATAGTGTTGCTGCACAATTTTCCTATCATCACTTTGTCAATCCTTTCTATAACATAATTATCGGGAATACGTTTTCTACATAAATGGGTTCAACGTGATGGACTACCAAGTGGCGCTCACACGTCGGTGGCTTCGCATTAAGCACTACTGCAAATACTCGGAAGAGAACCACCTCGGAGAAGTTTGGTTTTTCGATCAGGTGTGCAAGCTTACGCTGCCTATAAAAGCTAGCCTTTTCCCAAAGGAATAATTCTGTGAGCGATTATGTGCCTCCACATGACGAACGAAATCCGATTTCTCCGTGCCAGAAGGAGTTTCACAGGTTGAAAGGTAAAATATTTTTGCAGTCTGCGCCTCGACTTTTGCCCGAATAGGTAGAAAAGTAACGAGATTTTCCCAAATCAGGATTTTGTCGGGCGAACGTTGCAGATTTAGGTCATAATGCTTTGTCAGTATGCCAATATGCGCTTTTTTTCAGGCCCTCAGATGGAGCAACAGGTGTAGCACAGTTCGGTCAATGCAAAAGCCATTTCAGTGGAACGATACATCGTGGAGTCCTGTACCATATAATATAAACAACACGCCCTCCAACTAGTGTTAGCACTCTGCTACTGCCGTGTTTAGAGAATGAGGGCGTGGGAGCTAGTAGTAGTAGAAGCACAAACGTTTGGGCAGATTCGTACTGTAACATTCTTTTGGTTGCGCGAGACAAGCATAGGACAGATGGAAGCCACACAAAACACGAGTTTTTATATGAAGTGAAATGCACGTTGATAGGTAACAGCTCTTTCAAGCACCATTGAACACCAAAGGCGTTTTCCTGCTGCATCCAAATTCAGCTCAAAGCCGCGAACGGGACGCAAAATTATAGTCCATGGTCCCACCCAAAGTTCATGTGGATGCACAACAAGTGTTCGACATGCAGTCAACACGTGTCTATTAACAACCGCACGTACGTTCTAATAAAGAGCCTAAAAATTACTAGCTTATGAATGTTGGTTGGTAACAAATGCTGGTGAGGGACCTGACATTTTACTTGAGGTATTTGCATTACAAATTGTAAACCGCATTGAGACAAAGATGAAAAAAAAGCGGAAGAGCGGACAAAGGTGGAGACAAACGTTAACAAATAGTGCTAGCTAGCTTATTCCAAAGTACAACTGAAGAATACATACCAGACCATGGCTTTTTTTTTGCATTTCAATGTGGTCTCTTGATATCACTCGTTTCTCTCATGCTCTCGATTAGAATGCAATGTACGTGAGACAAAGTAGGGTACAATAGGCACACGACAACGCGAAAAAAATCATTGGGCATCGCTCTGCTTGGAACTACGCATGACATGCAATGCGAAGACCACAATGTAAGGACATCGACTAAGTGGAAAAAATTAACCTATTTTGACACGTGAACTTTAGCGTGAAGTTAGGCGACTGCTGACCTTAACTTTAGTCGTGCCATTTTTACGGCGGCAGGAAGAACGTTGGTGCAGTCATGTATTTGTAGTAAGCGGCTGCTATATTACTGACATGAAGAAAAAGAATTGTAAGATGGCAATTCAGTACATAGATAGCCTTGAACAGCAGCGCGCACATGTCACATGTGAAGGAGCTCACATATATTTGTAAGCGACAGTTTTTTTTTAACCCGCCGTGAAACCAACATTTGTTTTTGCCATATATTTATAGTGAGATATGCGGAAAGCTTTTATGTAACCTTCGCAAGAAATGAAAAGCAAACTATTACATGAAAGATAGTTCGCAGGACATTGTTTGCCTAGTGGAGATATCTCAACAAATGAGCTGCATTTATAGCAGGGTTGCGAAGCCTCAAGATTAAATACAAGCACACAAGAGGGCTCCCGTTAACGGCAAAAGACACATTTCTATTAGTGAGTGCTGACGTTAAATGTAGTTGTCTTGCAATCGCAATTCGTGTTTTACTGCAATTTGAAATCGGCCTATGACTCACTAGTAACGTTCGCACACGGTGGTTCTATACGACGTGGCAAGTGCTCTTTCACTTAACTGTCATCAAAGTCTATATTAAATCGCCCGTACTCCACATCCTCTTCGACTCATACCCCCCTAATTCGTGCAAACGAGCGATAATTCTAATGATTACGTCGCTCTCAGCCTCTTCACCATTCGCGGCTGTCGAATTGAATAGCGGCGTCCGCATTTCAATAGGCCTGTTGACGTCCTTTAAAGATATAACAACCGTCGTTGAAAGCATTTATATACCGAGGTCATTAGGAAAAACTGCAGCCACTGTTTGAAAGAAGAATAACCGCGCATTTATTTCTGGGTAATTCGTAGAGTACGCCGGTGTGAGAGTATCTGAGAGTGCCTTAGATATTGGCACGCGAAGCTTTCAGTATTTTATACTCTCCCATAAATAATATCTGATACAACCTGTCCCTCTCTGGCAGCGGGCAGGTTAATAGCGACGCAAGAGTCGTAATGGTGCATGCAATGCACACAAAGTAGTTACAAAGAAATTTCTAAAGCATAAGGTGATGTGATCAATTTACAGCGTAAAAAAGTTTTGGTCAGAAACACGAATAGTAATTACACTTATGTACGTCTAACGCATACCTTAAGTTAGGCATTCTTGGCTTGCAGGGACATCTTATATGATCGATTATGCCATTGAGAAAGAAAAAAGTAAGGCTTCATTGTTAACGAGACGGAAGAAGAGGTTAAGGCAATAACAAAAATTTCTTGCATGGGACTAGCCTGTGTCAGCGTTAGCGAAATCACTAATTCTGACACCACATTGCTGCTTCACCCGTATTATACAACTCGTCTGAATATCTTTAATGCTCAGTCTTCCAGTTTACGCATGTACTACGTACTACGTATTACGCCTGTACTACGCATGACATACTAGCAAGAGCCCGAATGTTATTTACAGTGCGAGATGGGGATTCCGCCCCTCTTCTGTATTGTTTATGCAATTAACAGAGTACCTTAATATTTGGGTTAACCATAAAAAATGTTACAGTTTCGCCCGAAAGGCGAACCATCGATAGCGATACAAATTAGTAGGCTGTGATACTAAGCAAGAACAGTAGTTTTATCGGCCGTAGGAACTTGTAAACATTCGTTCACTAAATTAACAACGACGGTGTCATGCGCGAACAGGTAAACATAAACACATCTCTTTCGATCAACCCAGAAACTCGCTGTCACAACGTTGGAGTAACCGAGCGTGGCAGCAGCAGCGAGCGAACTGACCTTCGTGCTGCCTCTCGCTTCAACGCGAACTAAGCGTCGAAAGCACAGCGCATACGAAGCTACCAGCACTCACCGCACTTTGTCCACATTGACGATCGTTTTGAAGATGAGGCTCGTGCGACTGCGCGCTTTGTCCATATCCCTGATCACTTTGTAGATACGGCGCCCGCGCAGCCTCGCCGCACGCAGCAGCCGCGAGTGCAGGTGACCCTCACAAGTCTCACTCGCACAAACAACACAAGGCGTGCGGTGGCGATGTTGTCATGCTTGGGCTTTATGCGGCACATTACGGCGATGGCAGGAATGCGCCTTGATTTGTCTAATAATAGTGATCGGGATAATATAGGAAACGGAAGGAGGAGTGAACATTAAACTAGTTGGCACATTCAATGCCCTTGTGCTTCTTGCTGTCTGTCCAATGTGACCGTCGGTAGCAGTAGCGTCACTCACCAGAAGGACGTGCTTCAGTATGATTGAAGCAGTGTCTGCGCACATTTCACTAGCGCCAGGGCTCGAATCTACACTCGCCGCATGTAGCCGCCTCGCTCATTTTTACATGATGTAGTTTTATTACGCGGCTGTAAAGCAATTTCTGCGAATCTTCCAGCACTTTACGTTTGGCATATTTCTGTTCCTTTGTGGGAGGAGAGTCATTTGGGGGCCACTTGGTATCTGCGGGTTGCTGTCTTGCGAGTAGACAACATGAGCCACTGAATATGTGCCCCAATAAAAAACTTGCTGTTGACTGCTGTGTGGCCTTATAGGCAACATGGGTCACTGGGTATACGCTGCTTGTTATGTGCCCGAACAGCCAACTTCGGCACTGCCTATGTCATACTGGTATAATAATTAAATAATAATAATTATGGGGTCTTACGTGCCAAAGCCACTTTCTGATTATGAGGCACGCCGTAGTGGGGGACTCCGGAAATTTTGACCATCCGGGGTTCTTTAACGTGCACCTAAATCTAAGTACACGGGTGTTTTCGCATTTCGCCTCCATCGAAATGCGGCCGCCGTGGCCGGGATTCGATCCCGCGACCTCGTGCTCATCAGCCTAACACCATAGCCACTGAGCAACCACGGCGGGTATATTGGTATATGCACATTCATGGTCAACCCCCAGAATGGATGTTCCAAGGTAACACAAACGCTTTGTAGGGTTAAATAAATATATTGAAGCGATAGCCCGTCAACCAGGACTGACACATCCGCGTCATAGCAATTGCAACGATGTTGCAAGCAAGGAAAGTAGAATCAGTCGGGTTTTCTAGGGAGTTTCAACTGGGATACTGAAATTACAAGCTACGATATGTCATGGTATCGTTCGGCATTGTTGGCAGCTAAATTGCCACCTCGCGTGCATTTTCATGTACCTATAAGATTTGACGATTAATGGTTGGCTTGAAAATACGCAGTAGGGCACACAAGAAAGCTGTTGCTTACATTGACCACCATCTTCGATGGTTCCTGCCACGATTTTTTCTTCTGTTTTTCTTTCGTCAGGAAGTCAAACCAACTCCGCTTAAGGTAGAACACTGTATTGCAATCAAGAAAACAGAGAGATTAGGACCTCAAAACTATTTCTCGCATGTGAATTTAATCGTCGGGCATACACTTTCATTGTCAAGGCAGCTGGAACTATGGTCGTCTTTCGTTGTTTGAGGTGCAATCTATCGCAGACATATCGCAGATATGACCTGTATGTCTTTCTTTTCGTTTAGCGACCATGCAAGACTGTGCCGGCACTGAAAGATAAAGAAAAAAAAGGACATCTTGTTTCGTAGATAATGTTGCATTTGAACAAAATTATCGAACATTACATTACAGGGCTTCCTCTTTCGTGTCTATTATTATACCCGGCAACATTTCCGGCGGCCTCTCCGCATAGACATATTGAGCGGGAAAGAGCTGGGCTTCAGGATAACTATTTTGCAGTAGTTCCGGCCAAGCATGCAAGAACGGTCAAAACGGTGCATTGATGTAGAGGATCCACTCGTACGAATGATAACAAAATGAAAGAAGCCACTCCAGTTCAAGGAAAGAATAAAAGAGCAAATAAAATGTACGAATGGCGCCGAAGCCTCTCATCTATCATGCGGTGCCTGGGTCCGCAAACCGTCAGTCTGAAATATTAGGACTAAATATATTTTTTTGGGGTCCACGCTGGCACGAAACGAAATATGATGTGGAGATTTGTAGAAATACATAGAAAAATAAAAAAAATCTGTTATTGACGTAGGTTTAGATCGGTAATATTAAACTATCTATGAAAGAGACAAGGGAGGTTCATAAATAAGGATTATCAAAACTCTGAAAATATTATTTCCTGTAAGCGCCGTTTCACGTAGAAAGGCTTTTCAACATTTCTACGTGAAACGGAGAACTTGCGGAACCACCGCATGCGGTTCTCTGGGATGACTGTGTGTTCAGAGTTACATGAAGAGGCCATAGAAGATACCACAGCGCATGCCAATCCTAAAGTGTCTATATTGTTTTGTTCCTTCACTCCGGAATAAATAGACCGTGCATGAGAGATAAGGGTGTCGACAAAATGGAGACATAAATTATTTTCCGTCAACCTTTTCTTTTCTAGAAAACAGCGCATGATGGCCATAACTAATGAAAATGAAAATCAGTTTATTTGATACATGGCGTCGGAATTTTAAAGGTAGCCTTAAATGAGGTCGGTAGAAAAAATTGTGCTTGAGCATCAGGCTGTCGCAGTGCAGCAATATAGCAGTGCCATTTCAAGATATCAAAAATATCTGTGTGTGTTAGAGAGAGAAAATTTAAAAGCGGTTAAAGACGGCTAGCAAATCTGCGTTTACACAGAGGCCAGAAAAGCGAACGGCATAGAGGCTGTTTCCATTTGGGTCTAATGCTTTGTCCAAATTACAGATCGGCGGTATTTCTGGCGCCCTAGCTAAGCCAATACTTCGGTTTGAACAGGCACTGTACTTCTAGCACCCCGACGATCTTTCTCGCTAATTTAATGTGTTGATAAAATTTCGTCGCTAACGTTTGAGGTTTCCGCGATGCATAACGAGCAATACAATGCTGCGGAACAAGAGAAAAGACAACTAATGAGGCGTTTTGAAGGAACGCTAAGACGCCCCTCAAAGCTTTGGCTGCTCCTATCATTCTATCTGCACAAACCGTTTTTCCTGCCCTTGACCCGCCACCTTTAAAAAGCAGATGGCAACACCCATTGTCCTCCAGTGCATGCTTCTTTTCTTTGCCTTTATCTTAGGCATGTTCGTCATCATTCGCGGGTTCTAAAAGTAATTTCTTTAGTTTAATCTTAGAACGTCCGAATGAAGGCAAAGAGGTGGCTTACGTCACTGCGACAAGGTTTTGCACCGTTATACTAAAAGAGGACTGAAGCCCATTAGCCAGACGAGCAATTTCTTGCGCACCCGCCGTGGTTGCTCAGTGGCTATGGTGCGGGGGTACTGAGCACGAGGTCGCGGGATCAAATCCCGACCACGGCGGCCGCATTTCGATGGAGGCGAAATGTGAAAACACCTGTGTACTTAGATTTAGGTGTACGTTCCCGGTGTACGTATTTAGGTTTCCGGAGTTCTCCACTACGGCGTGCCTCATAATCAGGGAATGGTTTTGGCACGTAAAACCCCAGAATTAACTTTTTTTTTTAATTTCTTGGACGTAGGAGAGAGCTACATAAATAAAGATAAATAAATATAGAGACAGTTCACAGAAAATAAAACCGGCTCGCCTCTTGTTATTGTTGGGTGAGGCGTTTGCGGTGGGATGGGTGCGTTTGGTTATACTGATGAGTTTTTTCTTGCCGTAATTGTCGCTTAACCTTCGCATCTTGCAAGGGAAGCGAGACAGGCGGTTCATCTGCAGAGTTCTCGTTGCATCGACGCTTCACCGTACTAACTCCTTCCATATACGCGGCAGGTTGCTCAAGTGCTGCATCTATTCTTGCGGCTACCTCCACTGTAAGAAGGCTCCACTTGTTCGTAGCAAGGAGTCTACATATATCTTTAGGATCTACTTCAAGTGAGCTGGACATATGCAGAAAGTCAACAAACACTAATACTACATCCAAGAGAAACCTCAAGACATCTGTTCAGAGTCTTTGCGCATGTAGCCTGATAATCGTCCTCTAGCCAGCTACTACGACGGAGTGGCATTGACTTTCAGGATAACGTGTTCTGAGCAACAGTCTTCATCATCAGTAGAAGCCAATTTTTTATGTCCAGCGCACGACAAACACCTCTCCCAGTACCGGTCTACAAACGATAGGCACCATCAAAGCGACCTTGGGCTGTGCCGCCACAGAGCGTAATTCCAAATATAGACGGCATGCACAACAAAGCTGTCATGGCACTTCTTGTGACTGTGCAACTGTTGTTTTGACATTTGTATACATGAAATGGCGGAAGAATACATGTATATACTTATGATACTTTACTGAAGGTTTTTTAGCTTCAGCGTTTATTATCGCGAAACTTGGACAAAAGTCATTGCAAAAACTATCACATCGAGCTTCTTCAACGACATCGCAGCCACGTAGTATTTTTGAGGCTCTGAAGTTTATCTGCGAAAAAACAGAAGCAAGCCATTGCAACATTCGTACTGACCCCATACCGGCAGTTATACCATCATGACACACGAGCACCTTTCAAAAACAGAGACATAGCTCACCGCATTGCTTCAACTGTGAAAAAAGGATCAAGCTTGATCATATTGTATTTGAGTGAGTGCCCAGAAAGAGTGGATTAAAGAGCAATGAGGAGGCCAATAGACTATGATAAGCACATAAGCAAAAGCACATATGATAAGTAGTGCTGTTCAGATATGTGAAATGACGCGCCTATGCTCTTTATTATGGATGGAACTCGTACGTATGCGTGCGCTTTGACCTACCATCCATTAGTAGGTGAAGGACCTTTGAGCTAATGGGTAAGGATGTGAAGTGCATATATTATTCCGGTAGAGACATGAACAGACGTCTGTGAATTCTCCGGTGCAATGTTATATTTCTTTTTTCACTAACCTTTCATATGTTTATTTATCTTATAGCGTTATAATTTATTCCCTTAGTTCTTGCTGCAAACCATAGACAAATGGAATAGCCGAGGTACACTTCAACTCCATGTCTTGACAACAACACATGTACAACAGAACAGAACAACTGGTTCAACCCACCGGTAGTAACAACACACCACGACCAACAACAACAACAGCAGCAACAAAAACAACAGAACAAAACGGAATATTTCTGTTTTACTGCCTTTCCATTCCAGTGCGACCTCTCTATTGTAGCGCGTGCTTTTTCCACTTCTCGCAGTGGCTCCGGCACTGACGTCAGCGCTCTCCCCTCACAGTCACGGCGCTCTTCAAGTCCGAAGGTTTTCCACTGTCTCTGCCCTATAATGGCGCGGCGTTCACTAACATCACAGGAAGTGCACACACTGAAGCCCACCCACTTAGTGGCGTAGCCAGAAAGGTCGTTCACGGGAAGGGGAGGGTGGGGGGGCGCTCAGGTTGCAGCTCGGCCTTCTCATTGTAGAATTTGTCGAGGAATCAAATACATCAATAATAACTGCATTGCCTTTGCCAAAGATTCTCAAAACTAATACTTGGCCGCTACGCACTGTCAAGACAACTAATATGTGTTTTTTTTTTTCAAAAAGGAATATATTCGTATGTCCCAAAAATTGTGCCAGGAGTAACTGCTATCAAAGCTTCCATATTTTTTGTCTATTTAATAGGTAAAGAAAATATCACACGAACGTTACAGCTATATCAGTTCGAAACCATCAAAGCAGAGCATGTGCTGATATGAAAAACGTAATAGCCTTGCAGCGAGCAAGTTGATAAAATATATTTTAATTTAACTTAGTCATTCATAACCTTGTTTACGTTTTGTGCATATGCAATGGCTAGGAAAACATTTCAGTGACGCCGTCCTTTGTTCCAATGTATTGCACAGGAGCAGCTGCTGCGCATGAGCAGCTGTTACCGGTTGTGTCTTGTGAATAATTGCACCGAAATTATAATCCCAACAGAGAACACACATAAAAAGCTGGAGTTTTGCAACATATAGATTCGAAATGCAAAGATACAATGGAATATACAAATGCCAATACACCGCAAGATAAAGGGCAAAAAAGTGTCACTGGAAACAAAGTTCACTGCATGTATACACGAAACCTCGCAACATGATATATAAATATACGTATGAGTCCCAAATAAATCTATGTATCTAAGCAAAAGTCACCGTATACAATGCGTCAAACCAGGCAAATAAACACGTTACGCAATAACAGATCAATTGAAGAGGCTGAATGTGCCCTTGCGAATAAAGGTCAGTAGAAAAATAAGAACACAGTTACCTTTGCCGGCTTTAGTGACTTGACATGGATGAAAAAAAGGTTGATATTCTTTTCTGTAACATGGCGGTACAAATGAACCACCCCTACGTTTCGTCTCGTCAGACCTTGCTGCATCCTGTGTCAACTTTTCTGATAGTATGTTCATTTGGCCTGTCTCGTTGTATAGTCCGATGAACGAATTTAGAAAAGTCAATGCACCTTTGGCGTTATATGTTCATAACAACATTAAATCCACAAAGTCCGGCATTGAATGTATAAATCACGACATCAGAAATGCCAACGCAGCTTTGGAATCAGAAGTTTATTAGAACATTGTACCCTTAAAGTTTGGAAATGGAAACCCACGTACTCCGTAGATTCAGCGGCCTCCACTCGCCCTCAAAACGCCCTTAAAACTTTGTACCTGGATGGGGCCCCTAGCATTATGTAAATCCAGGTGCATGGCCGTTGCCACGAAATCTAGCCCGAGTTTGGTCGGCGGTGCATGAAAGCACAAACAAATTTCGGGGGGAGGAGGGGCTGAAGCCCTGAAGCCCCCTCCTCCCTGGCTACGCCCCTGTACCCACTGAATTCATCCGGTGATCCGCCTCATTAAACAGATGACGACACAAGCTAAGGCAGCACTGCAAGGTCACGTTGAAGCGGCAGGAACAAAAATCGTCCCCGGTGATGTTCTGGCGCATTACCTTCGCCCAAGGTAGCGCGCAATAAGCTGTTGATCAGAGTCGATGCCCACTGCACACATATTAGCCCCGATTTCTTCTCATCTCAAAACGGCTACCAACGGACCCCGTTGCAACTAGAGCGCAAAAGCTTAGCCGGTGTCTTCTGGCAAGGAACACCAGCGTAACTCTAAAGGACTCAAACGTTCCTGACACACAGAAGAAAACCTTATATCCCTATAACGAGAAAAACTGGCAGACAGAGAAAGAATAAATCGGGGATCACAGCAGTACGCAGATAGCGCATGTAACGATGCATACCAAATGTACTTACGATTGGTGTGCCTACGCAAAAAGAAGATAAAAGAAGGCGAAAGAGACGCTCACGAAGCAGTTACCAATAACTACCGTCATTTACGGGCGCTATCGAACAGTCCACTTTTGCGCTGCATTGGAATAAAAAAAAGAAATGTCTATGTAATATATCTGTGGGATGATAATTAGTTCAGGACGGGAGTAGAACCAAAGAGTAAAAGCGCAGTGTTTTCTCCCTGTAATTAGAAAATAAGTGAATAGATGCAAGCGTGATCAACGGCAAATATTGCAGTAATTGGAGCTTCTTGAACTGCTATTACTCGAACAATTCTTTTTTCTATTCACTTAGCAATCATCGCGAACCAGGAATAAAAGGTCGATAAGGTATGCAATATTAGCCGCATAAGCCACTTGTATAGCCTTCTAAAAGGAAACAACATTAAGTAAAAGATTTGCACTCACAAACTTGTTGCTGCTTGAAGCCAACAATGTAAGCAAATGTAAACGTTACACATTTTCAACGGCGTACATTCTGACGGCATTGCGAACCTTGAGTATTCCGAATCCCCCACCCAAAGATGGTCGTCAGAGAATAAGGCTGGAAGAATACTGTAGAAAAGAAAAGCAATAATTAAGAAACTGCTATTGCAGGAGGAAAGAAAGGTGATATTTCCAACGTTAAAAATCGCACCAAATACACCACGTCTAGGTGAGGAAAGGACTACTAGGAATGAGAGCTTCCTTGGGCTAGCATTACTTGGGCTTGCCGTGGTGAACTGTCAACAGTTAAACGGTGCTGTCATCGATCATTACCTGGAACCGAACGAACTGGATAAGCTGGAATTTCAGTGAAATGTTCAAGCTGATAATATTATCACTGAAATTAGCATCGTTCATTGCGGGATATAAAAACATTTGTTTGTTTTTAGAAAAATCGCAAAATGCAGTTACCGGTAGGATGTCCAAAGACTTCTGACTGATAATACCATAAAACCTAAATAAAAGGCACAAGCACGCAATTCATTTAATCAAAATTGTGGTTGAGCTCACTCGCTGCGAGAAGGTTCGAGCTACATAGCGACTTTAACCATTCTCAATCGGTTAAATGCTACTACAGCAGCCTTCACTATACGTCCGCGCATCGACATATACAGAAGTTCATATAATACTTGCAATATGCTGATGCTGATATAATGGTGCCGAGCAAAACAAAAAAATGAGACGGTAGCCAATAATGGTAAGCCTCACGGCACAATATCTCTGCTTATGCGGAGAAGAATGTCTGTCTCGAATTCAATTAGTACGCACTGGTCGTACCTGTACTTACCTGTTTGTAAGTATTTACCTTAAACGAAGCTCTTAGGTCTTACCTCATTCCTTATTAGCCGAGCTTTCAATGCCTGCAGGCGTACCACAATCTACCACGCTAGCATTATACCGAAGCAAGACGCTTCGAAGTTAACAACATAATCGAGCCTGGAGCTTTGTGGCCTGCACCTATTCAACAGAAACACTCGTGGCATGAAGAAGCGCTCCGTACTAAAAGTACACCTACAAGGGGGATGGTTTGGGCTAATTGGTTTTTCATTTTAGACCGCTTGATACAGCGCGAAGCGAGACAGGAGACACAGGCAAAAATTTGTCCTCGTTTTTTCCTGTGTCCCTTGTCCCACTTTTCGCTGCACTACACAGTCTAAAAAAAGACTATACCATTCGGGACATCGGCGACTCAAAAGGAAAGAAGTCTAGATGGAAGCAGAGAAAGGGTACCTACCCCAATTGTTGTAGAGAACTTTGCCCCCTCCCCCCAAAAGAAAAATATTCATTCCACATTTCGATTCACGTTTCGTTGTTTCGTTCAAATCAATACCGTGTGCGGTGATGTTGTCATCTCACGAACTCATTGCACATGAAAGAGTTGCCGTCCCCGTCGAGTATCGATAAACACCGGCGTAAGCCAAAAGCCTCGATGACGTAATGATTTTCGATGGCATCCATTAAAATCGATGAAGCCCTCACTTTTTCCAGTTCTATTGACAAACGTTGATATGCGCTATATGAACCATATAAATTTGTCCATATGACCACAAGGAACCATGAAAAAACTCGCATGGCCCGTAGAAACCTTTATGGTGATGAATGATTACTGCGTGTGACGTAAAATATTTAGATGCAGATGGAGTGCCATGGGCAGATCTGACATACGTCTTTCTTGCCTTCCGCATTGAAATGTTTTCGTAATATTCTAACTCCATTTGTATCGTGATAGACGCAGTTTGTTAAACTTCATAAATGCACACTAAGACTGAAGCAGGGAGCAAGATCACTAATGAAACAAACAGATTTATGCCCGCATGTGTATAGTCATCTATTTGCTACTCTGCAAGGAGAAAAGGGACGAGGGCTGAAAAAAACCTTATAACACACACACAGAGAGAGAGAGAGAGAGATAAAGATCGAGAGATACCGGAAACAGAGAGAGGGAGGAAGAAAAGACTGGAGAAATCAGCAATTTCTTCAGCTATGAACTTGTTTACTGCGAAAGCAGCCTTTTGCCAGAGCGAAGGCTTCAATATTATATAAACTTGACGGCGTTTTCCTCAAATAAATGTGCTCACTCACTGCGGGAGAAAGGGCAAGAAATTTGCCATTATCCTGTTTTTGGCTGGTCTCAGGGAGGGGTGAGGTCTAGAATGATAGATAGTTTTAGAATAGGGCTCCCAAAAGTCTGGGGCCCCAAAAAGCTTTGCGTGTGTTAGCGTTGGGACACGCACTAGTGAAGAGTTCTAGAATAGCGCTTTGACCTTGCGGATAGCGTCTTGTGCTTTCAGCTCCACTACGGCGCCAAATAAAAGCTATTAGAAATAATTACATAAAATATACCATTTTATGATAAGAAAAGTGCTTCGCGTTAAATTACAATTTAGAGGTCATTCTGTTAGCAGCAAGCAATTAGTTGCGCTTAGTCTTGAGCAACCAACTTTACGTGCCTTCGCCAGCTATGCTAAGCCGTGTTAGGCCTACCAGCCATGAAATCGACAATCGCATTCGGAGTCAATGGCGTGTAATGAATAAATCGTCATAACACACGCTAGTTGAGAGAAAGCGATAACCGTAGTCACTTCTCCTAGGTTGCGAACTTCACGCGTTACCACGAATTAAACCCATTTTGGTGCCAGGTTATCTTGTTGGCGCAAATATTTTGGGGCAGCTTTTGGGCCTCGCGCTAAATTAGTAAGATACCGTGCCCGACACAAAACCCAAACGTAGTTTGCATCTAGCGCATGAACAGTGGCTTCGACGCTATTTCTTTGAGGCCCCAAACGTTCGGAGCCGAAAAAGTTTAAAGCTCTCCAATGTATACATATTAGTTTAAAGCCGGACCTTAGAACAATAGAATATTTCAGATATTTACACAATAATACATTTTTATATTAGAGAAAATCACCGCAATATAACTAGCAACATGGCAGGCTACAATGAATAAATTGCAATATTCGCCACAAATTTATGAATGAAGAAGTTAGTGAATTTTTGTCAATTGTTCAATATGCGGGTCGATTTCTTTTGCAAGTAATTTTAGGCTCTCACAATAACCCAGCTCAAAGACTATTACGCTAGCTGAAACAGGCAGTGTCTAAAAATTTTCTATAACTTAAAAATTATAAGCCCGTATATTCGCATAAAATAATCTGAATATATGTGTGTTAATTATGGTTCGGCAGAAACTCCCTCCGCGGATGATTGCAGAGCAGATGTTCTGAGATGTTCGAATTGTCATGGGTCCCATCAAGCTTCGTCAAAGGGTTGTCCAGACATTAAAATGGAGTTGGCCGTCCTAAAACAAATGGCGAGAGGGCATGCGTCTCATCGGGAGGCTGCCAAAGACATCACAAAATGGCGCTATCGTCACCGACGTTCCTTAAAGAAAATCGGTGCCTCTACCGCGTCCGTCACATGCACTGCACTGACTATCGCATGCCCAGACTGGTAGCGGCAGATAGGAAATAGAATGATGAAAAAGGCGAGGCTGCTGCTGATTCAACTTGGCCAAGGTTGTCAAAGCCACAGCCATCTGCAAATTCACAGTGCACACCGGCAACCTTGAATTCTGAGCCTCCCGCTGATAAACTTCTGCAAGAGGACAAACAAGTGGTAATAATGCTTCGATCACTGATGTATTCCATTCGCGAGCTCCTCAGTCAGCTAAAAACGCCGTCAGCTCAGAGTGCATTTCAGGTACTGGATGCTCTAAGTCCAGTACTTGCAAGCTTTGAGTAGGTAGTATGGCTCATCCAATACAGTCATTTCGCACTGAGGTCAGAAAAGCATCGATTTTACAGTGGAACGCCAGAGGGCTGAGGTGCTGCATGTCATCCCTCCGTCAATATATTTTCACAAATTGAATTCCCATAATCATTGCTTGCGAACCTGACGTACTTACTCCCTTCAAATGATAAGGGTACGAACAATTTCTTTCGTCGACGTGCGAAGAGCGAAGCAAGGTTGTCGTGTACATCCGCATGGATTTTACATATGCCCACCATGCTGTACAGCCAAATGATAACAATCAATATGTCTGCCTACCCATAAAAAAGAAGCAAGTGTCATTGAGACTCATTAGCGTCTAGATATCCGCGTCAGGCCTATTTTAACGCGACAGACTTCGAGATATAATGTTGCAGGCGAGTGGTTCATTGGGTCTAATGGCAGATTTCAACGCCCATAACTTATTATGGCGCAGCTAGGCAATCAATTCCAGAGGCTGGAATCTGGTCTCGTTCGCCTCTGATCACGGCCCTTGTCTCATGAATGATGGCAGTACTACATACCTGCGAGGTATTAAGTACAGCAGTTGCCTGGATTTGACTTTGGCATCACGACGCTTCATTTCACAAGTTCAGTGGTTTTCAGACATAGAAACACATGGCAGGGACCATATTCCTACATATTTGCGAATCAGTGGGCTAAACAGTTCTACCTCGTCAAATGCAGTACGAAACGACTCGACTAAATTTAGGCTACACATAAAAAATTCATGCCAAGAAGACCTTGACCGCGGCCTGGATGATCCCATCAGAGAGACAATGAGGGAAGCTTCAAGCCTCCTAACTTTAACAGCAAAGCGTTCCCAATTTGACGTAGAACTGGAGAAGCTAACCGTACTTCGACGAGGAGCTGAATGGAGATACAGGTGCACGAAGGCAGTTTGTGACCTTAGTATGGCACGCAAAACACAGAAGAAAAGCCTGCGCCGTCTGGACAAATTGTGCAAATAACGCTGGAAGTCACCCGCCTTGGTTGCTCAGTGGCTATGGTGTTGGACTGCTGAGCACGAGATCGCAGGATCGAATCCCGGCCTCGGCGGCCGCATTTCGATGGGGGCGAAATGTGAAAACACCCGTGTACTTAGGTTTACGTGCACGTTACAGAACCATAGGTGGTCCAAATTTCCGGTGTCCTCCACTACGGCATCGCTTATAACCAGAAAGTGATTTTGGTACGTTAAACCTCATAACTAAAATTTTTAAGGCTGGAAGTCCTTTTGTGAATCATGGAACCCTCGCAAACCACTTTCATACATTTGGAGGACTGTTCGTGGCCTCGCTCGTCTCCGCAACAGCGACATTCTTTTCCGGCCTTGGCCCTACATCACTGCCAGACGCAACTTCAGATGGAGAATGATTTTTGGGAGCGGATCGCTGGCGTGTATGTCACCCCGCATGGTGACACGAATGTCGTCCCTGTGTCGCGCGTCCCAGACCTACAACTTTGTAATTGGCATGTTTAACATTCAAGCAATAATTAAAAAATTAGCTAATTAAACGTTATTTATTAGGTAGTACTTCGTTATGAAAGAAATACTGGTCGTAGGTACGTACGACTACGGTTACTATGCAGTCGGCATGATTTCTCTAGAACTCTTGGGTATTTTTAAAATATTGGTCCAAGTTAGCTGGGACATCCTGCATATTCATACACACGCCACTCACGGAGTTCGCGGTGGTGCCAACAGATGGCACAGCTTAGCAAGTGAAGAAGAGCGACGCAAGAGTCATGCTGCATACTCGCATCATAAATGACACGTTTCAGCGAAAGGCTTTTGGTGCTGGAAGACACCGACGAAGAGAGGGGGGTACAGGACACACCATGTGCTGCTTACAACTCATTTGTTGTGAAGCAGAGCATGCGCTAATACACAAGGCATGGTATGGTATTCACAATTTCAGTATGCACTAGTCTCCACATAAGAGATGTCTTTGTTAGAAAGCGAGAGGGATAACATGCTTACACAATCGTCACCTAACTGTCTTATGGTCATGGCTTCGATGATTTCCCTAGTGCATTTGTCGTCGTTCCGGCCTAGCACTGAACATGTGACTAAATCCCTGCAGTGAATGGCAAGATGACCATTGTTTCTTTTTCTTTGAACGTTATAGTTGTGCTGTTTCAGACCTTCATTAACGCACCATAGTGCTTGATCAACGTAACGTTTCCCACAAGGGAGTGTGACCTCGTATATCACAGCCTGTCTCTATTGAACGTATTTATGTTTATCTTTTGTGGTGCTTCCTGACGGCTTCTCTTTTCAGGAATCTGTCATCTTGCACAGGTGTGGAAGTTTTATGGGTGCCTAAAACAGCCCTTTTACTCCGTCTTGTTGCCCACCCTTCTTTGAATTGTGTGACAGCCGATGACAATAGGGCAAAACAACCACTTTCTGAGTTTCTCTCTTCAGTGATTGCCTATCATTAGGAACACGAGCACAGCTGTTCCTGAACCGTTTCAGCAACCCTTCGGGTACGGAAACAAGCGCATGTTCTGGAAAGGAAACGGAAAGGAAATGGAAAGAAAAGAGCGAGGACAAATGCACTAGGGAAATCATCAAAGCCGTGGTGATAATGCAGTTAGGTGGTGATTGTGTAAACATACCTTCCCTCTCGCCTTCCAAGAAAGAAATTGCTTACCTGTATATAAAGAACAGCGCGCACTGAAACTGCGCATGTCTTACTTTGTGTTGTGTATTAGCGCATGCTCTGTTTCGAAATAAACTAGGTGTACGTATCGCTTCGTGTGTCCTGTATCTCCCTTTCTTTGTACACGTTTTTATAAAGCAAAAAATATTTCGCAATGCATAACCATCTTTCCCAATGTCAATGACTTCAATGTCTCGTTACATTGCATCAGAGCTAATGTCATTAACGTCGATGTCCATCGTGCGATGGATTCTGCTTGAATAATTTCTTATTCTTTTGCGAGCATGGGGTGAGCAAACATGAAATGCGCCTCTAACCTAATTCCATATTAAGAAATCCACTCACATGAGCTCCTGCGCATGCCAGCAGCTTTTCAAATCTTTTCAATTAGGTAGCCAAACTCTCTTGTTCAATATTGTCCAACATGAGGATGTTTTTTTTACATTCATTTCTTTCTTTTTGCACCACCCAAAACCATTCTAAAACGCGTGCATGGCTCAATGTCTCCTCGCTAAATGTCGTTGGAAACATTTGCAGAGTTTATATTGGTGTTTTTGTAAGCAGTAATCAAGCGCTCAAGGCAATTTAGCTGGCTGTGACCATCAATAGCCACAAATTCATAAGGGTGGCGTGAAAGCAGTTGTAAAAAATTTCACCAGAGATTCATATGATATTTCATAGCGACGTCGTCTTGGGTAGTGACTTGCAGAACGTCCACCAACACATAGCTATAGCAAAAGAACACAGCAATACAATTGCAATGAGTTTCATGTGAGCCAGCCCGGTTTTTTGTTTGGTCCCCCCTATGTATGCCGCTGGCTATAACAAGCGTAACTGTAATCTAGAATATGAGGAACGCTTAATTTTTTGGCATATGTGTGTTTCATCTAATTTTACCATTACCAAGCCCATTGAAGATTACAACAGATCAGGGCAACTTCGTTGGAATAGAATAAAACACACATTTTGTATGGTTGATGGAATACATTAAAAATGTAAATGAATCATTTTTAGAATTTTGTAGTTTGTTCGAACAACGTTTAATAATCTACAGCTACACCGGTATGATAACGATGCGGTGATTTTGTACGTATTGTGATGAAGCCCTTAGCTTGCAATCCAATAGCACAGACTGACAGCGAAATATAGGTCTATGTTGCGGCACAGCGCCACAGAAATGAAGACAAAGCGAAATCTTGGAGCAAACAGTAAAAGGTCAACATTGATCCATTAGGTGGTGCCATTGTGTAAAGAGTGTTGGGAAATATCAGAGGTCAGTGTGCTGAACCGTCAGAGACATATTTTTCAAGGCTTACAGGTGCTTACAGGTACAGGCTTTTCAACTCTCATATTTCAAGTGTGGCACACGATTTTTTTAAGAACGTCGCACAAGCCTTCCTACCCCCCACCCCCCCACCCCCCTCCCAAGTGTAGCACATTCCTTTTTCATATTTTAGGAAGGAGGCAACGTTTCTTCTGAAGGCACAAGATCTATAGATCCATTTTGCTCTCAATATATCTTATACGGCCACGTGGAAATTTTCTCAAAAAAGAGCGGTGTCTTTCTGATTATGGGTTCCATGTGGTTTCTTTTATTAGTGAGTGACGGATGAATTTTATTAGGACACGCAAAGTTAGTGCTGTTGGGATTGGATGCTTACGTGTTGCGAGTATCTTAATAGGCTCATACTTCTTTTAGACGGAGGATGCAGGTAGATAGGTATCACTGGTTCTTTCTGATAGTTAACGTATGAAGTGATTGATGTCCAGAAAATGGGCGTCTGATGTCTCACAAGGTAGCGGACTAACTGTTTCCATAAGGGAGAATGCGAAGAGAGGATTTATGAGACGATAAAATGGGAAGTTGCTTGCGCAGGTACAAGACAGATATGTATATGTATATTTTCTCAGGAGAGGTGGCACATGCATGACAGTGGTACTGCCATATGAGTTCCTATCTTACTGTGTGAGAAAGATGTATGAGGTGCTCTAGTTTCAGCGGCTGGCAATGCATGTTCTCTCGTGATATATCAGGTTGTCGGTGAGAACTAGGGTGGATTTCATGTGAGCGTCCTGGATATTTTTGGGCTCTTTCTACGTGTCTTACCTCGGACTGCGCTGTCTATCTGTCAACTCGCACTTGGGTCCTTAGCGGGAGTAAAATTTATCTTTCTTTCTTTCCTAGTCGTATGTCCATCACTTCAGTCTTCAAAACCCCGAAGCTTCTAATGTACGGGATAAACCGCGGGAGAACCTTGCTCGATTTGGCATACCACAAGAGGACACTTTTCTGGAATAAGTTATGAATAGGTGCGTTGCCATATAAGAAAGAGCCCGTGTTTCATAAGTGCAATTATAGTGGTCATGGCGAACTCTCTAGGGTGCCTTGCAGAAAGTTATAAGGCTGGTGGACGTCTGATGGGACAGCATATGTTGATATATAATTTGGATCTCCATTGATGCAGCGGATGTCTATAGCTATAGTTACTTCTCCTTACAGTGTGGTTAAGGTTGCTCAGATCTCCTCATTGGGGACTGAGTTCAGCGGGGCTCGTGAAAAGAGAAAAGGGGCCCTACTAACAGGCTGTAGGGTTCAATGAGCAATTGTTCTACCGCATTTAGTGTTGTAGCGCGTCATAATTGCATGGCGGCTGCGTTGGCATCCTAAACGACAAGGTCATAAAATTTGCAAAACCGTTCTAAAGATTGCCCCTAGGAGAAGATGGGCAATCTAGGACCAGATGAACGGTTGGCCAGGGAAGACAGAAAATCCGAAGGAAAATGCACGCCCATATAAATGTGATAGCATTAAGTGCCCCATGACAGAAAAAAGTTCTAAAGTGAAGTTGGTTGTCAGCGTCGGACGTTGTTTCGCGAAAAGTCATTCCTAACCGCAACCACACGGGTTCCTCAATGTAAAATGCATTAAAGGAATCGTAACGTATGACCTAAACGCTACCTACAGACATGATAGCGCCAGCGAATAATTTGGCTATGCCAGAAAACATAATTCTGTTACGCGGAAGCTCAAACGAAAACCCCTTTTCCAGTGTTTCTATCATTTATAGATTGGCGCAGCCCTATCGGTTCCTTGAAACAACACCATCGCTCTCGCCTCAGCGCATCCGGCAGAAAGCGGCTGTTGCCGGTAAGCGTGACAACCAGTCAGGAACCTTTGAATGCCATCACGTCCCGCTCTTAAAGGTGAAGCTTAAGCATCCTCCAACTTTTAACGTGACCGCGAAAGAAAAAAACATTGATAAAAAAAAACATTTCCCCAAAGCAACTATAATTCATCCACATTCCCACACGTAAGCAGTCTTAAGCGTCTCTGCCGAATTCTTTGTCCGTCCTCCATGCTCTTCACTTGCGACACTCTGGAAGCTTTGTTTGTAAAAGTGTTTCAAGAGGAGCGTGTCTGGCCAGTGCAGCCAAATATGGCGAATGAGGGTAAAAGGAAAATGATAGAGAGAGAGAGAAAGAGCAGCCAGCAAGTGGGCGGAATTAAAGCGGGACATTTTATGGGGTTGAGCCCGTCGGTATTATGCAAATGGCTGGAAACTACCCGATGGCCCACACTCATCTGTGCTCTAGAATAACGCCGCTGGTGAGCTGCAAACAGAAATGAGAAGTCACACGGCTGCAGTCTTGACCGCACAGCGGCCTGCTCAGTGATTGATGTGGTCGGTCCACAGCAAGACCAGTATTAGCAATAGAAATTAATAGAATGAAAGTTTGACGAAAGCGGCGTTGGCCTGGGACGTTTAAAGTACATTTCGCCGAAGAAACAAAGAATATCCCCTGTCCTTCGGAAACTCACTTCGAGACAGAACATCCCCGATATAATTTTAATTGAGCAACTTTGCAAATAGGTATGAGAGTTCGGGTTGGCGGATGGACGTCTTGTTTTAGTGGCACCTTTATTATTGGGTGATTCTGATTTAAAGGAGTGGAAATTTAGGAGATAATGGCACCATAAGTACGCGCTTTATCATAAATTTCAATATGAAAATCATCCTCACTGTGACTGTTCAGTTATGTTTAGAGACATAGTCATTCAATATTCTGCATGTATAGCTACAAATCTGCAAAAAAGTGTTATTTGCAAAAATTTTCTTGCCTTTACTTTTAGACAGGGCATAATACCATCATGACTCTTCTTATATATATATATATATACATATATATATATATATATATATATATATATATATATATATATATATATATATATATATATATATATATATATATATATATATATATATATATATATATATATATATATATATATATATATATATATCCGCTATTGCATATTAGCATGGCGATCAGCTTCTTTACCTAACAGTTCTGCCTATTTTAATTCAGCTTTTGTATAGCGTCTTCTTTAAACGACATCGCCTATAAATGTCAATTTTTCTCACTCCTACTTTCATACGGAAAATGGTTCAACTTTATCAAAAGATGTAGCAGCAGCTCTGTATGCCCACTTTTTGACAGCGGCTGGATTGGTTTACATACCCTACTGAGTTCTATGAAAAAAAAAAGCCCATATTGTGCACTGAAGAAAGGTGAAATTAACAATCGAAACACGAAAATTGAGCTGTCGTGTCGACTGCATTATAGCCGCGTACACGGCCTGAGAAATCAGCCGCAATATTCTTCGCGAACAAGTCACTGCCTTTCTTTCACCAAACCTGATATAAAAAACTTCGATAACTAATTAGGCCAGTGCACCTAAATGTATCAGCCCTCTAATTGTTGTATAAGACTCCATTTACCATAACACTAGCATAGGTATGATAGACAAAAGCAAGATCATTGGCAACTTTTCTCTGTGAATTTCCACACTCATATTGGTAGAAAATTGCATATTACAAAAAAAGTTACATAATGAAATTCCAAATGGAAGGTGTTCAAAAGACCAGGCCATAGATTGACGGTGACGTACGAAGGCCCTAATCTCGAAAGATGCATCGCATTTGCATCCCACATATGATACTCTTTAATGTATTTGTTATCCTACCACTTTCTGCACTATGTGCAAAACGAGAACAACGTGAAAGCAGGAGCGAACGTTTCGAAAACTGGATTTGTCTACTTCAAGGCGACAAGCAGAAGACAAGCCCACTTGTCTAAACACTGGCTCCGGCTTTCACCTTGTTCTCGTTTTGCTCGTCTTCTTGAATTTACATCCCCCACCTTCCCCATGTTGTCCCTCACTTTCTACATTGTAGCTTTCAATAACACAACGGACCTTCCACGAAAAGTAGCAGTTCTGTCTGTACACAAAAGTGGCAGCAGACCTAGCTCACCAAGGCAATAATAAAGTTGCACTAGGTTCCTCAAAACATCACGTTCGAATCTTTGCACTGACGCCATGTCCCATGCAACGTCTTTCAAAGATGGCACAACATACAGAAGATACGCGTTCGCCCTAGATCGTACGCTGGCTCGAACAAGAATTTAGACCGAAAGCAACACCGATTATATTTAACATTGCTTTTTTTTCCGTTTCTGCACCTTGCGAGAAAGCAAATAACACTTTGGTAGCTGACTGACAGTGCCACTGCGACAAGGCTTCTGGGTACGTCGAGGATCGGCACGACTGTTTGAAACCCACGATTTGACTCCCGTGAAATGCCGCCGAGCTTTATTACTCTTTGGTGCTTCTTCATTCTTTGCAACATGCTTCTATGGGCTGTGTTGAATACGGTTCTCTTCTTTTTCAATTCCAGAAAGAAAATGTAGTGAAGAGGTACATAAAGTACAAGAGAATGTTCTTGTAAGCTTATCCGTTTAATCGTGGACTATTTGATTGTGATGGACGCCGAAAGTAGCACATAGAAACAAGAACCTATTCGGCACACGTACTAAATATGCCGAGCACTAAAGAGAAGGATACATGAAGACTGACATAGAAAAAAAAAAACATTCCGCTCTGCGTAATTGTACGAAACCTTTAAGCCGTACAGCGACGTGAAGAGCTGCTATGGAAAGAGGAGTCTAGGTCAAACACATAACGGCGAAAAAAAAAAGGTAGATGAGAAAGCATGACTGTACAATAGGTACGCAAGCTGTCACAGCGCACTGAACACACATCTCCATGTGCCGCTTTCCGGAAGCGGCAGTGATAAATCGTATAGGACAGCCGTCCTAGTAGGACGGCTCTTGTTTGACTGTGAATGCCGTTAAACTCCGACTGCCGCTTCTACAATTTCTTTCTTTTGCCTGTTTTACTTTGCCGCACCACGCGTCGTCGTTGCTGTCCGCACAAATTCCTGCATTGCTGTCGACACAATGTTTAAGGCCTTTATCACCGGCGAGCGGCGTGTCGGACGTGGCTCGGTGTTTTCTCCTCTCCTTTCATTCGGAGCTATTTCTGGCACTGGAGAAAATTCTCATGAGAAAGCGTGTGCGGTCAAGGTTAAATGAAGGGGTGGCTGGCTCTTTGTGATGCACGTCTAAAGATGCAGCCGAAGTTTTGCGCTACGACTAGCGAATTACCTAAATCGCTCTGTACACAAAGCAGCGAAGCCTGCGTCAGGCTTTGGTGACCGCTTTTTTTTTACTACATGGTAAAACACAGTTACTGTGTCATACTATAGTTACTATAGCTACTGTGTCATAATAGTTTCGCTTTCTCTAGTATACTCAAAAGGGGCCGTGTTTAGTCCAACTGTAAAAGTACTTTCTCGAATGGTTTCTTCTGCTTTTCTCACTTCAATTTTTGAGTTTGCTGCTCACGATACATCTCTTATCGTGAAGCGCTCGTTGATCCCCGAGAAGTATGGATTTCTCTCTCGCTGAACCGCCGGAAACCTTACAAGTTTGATGATGCAGGTCTCTAGGCCGGTACTTCAGGGCGGGAATATTCACAGCATGTACTGTTACCTCAGCAAACTTTTTAACAAAGTCAGCCACTCAATGTTTCTGGTTAGGCATCTCTACTTCGGTATTGGCTCTTTAGTTGTAAATTTCTTCAACTATTTTGATATATCATGTTAACGTCATGACCAAGCTGTAATCCTTGCACAAGGCAACTTGCACCATCCTACAAGAGTCAGTATTAGGACCATTCTTCTTTTTAATTTTTGTCAATAACGTTTCTTCCGCTATTCGGAATTTATCTTTCCTTCTGTATCCCACTGACACCAACAATTTTAAGTAAATTCCCAATGTCGACTGTGGTGTCCTGCAGTTGGACCCGTTTGTTTTTCTGAATGTTTCGAAGAGCAACACCTCACCTTGAATGCTGTTACGCAAAAAGTTATGGCTTTTACTTTGAAACAAATAAAAATTTGTTTTCTTATTCTCTATATCTTATTTCGCGTGTAAAGATCCTTGAGGTCAATAATCTTGGTGTACTCTTTGGTTCAACCTTAAACTATTCAGCTCCTACTAAGCGTCTTGCAATGCCAGGTCTGTGTTCTGTCGGTTCTGTTTTGAAGACTATAAATAGAATTCAAATCTTCAATATTCTTAAGTTGCACACATCAATCTGTCTGTCTCAACTTGATTACGCGTCCATGGTGTATACCGGAACCTCGAAATAAAACAGTGACACCAGAGAAAGGGACAAGAAAATGTTTCTTAGCATATAACATCATAGCTTTACCAACACTGGTAATGGATCTTGTTAATGGAGTTGGGTAATGGAGCCCTGTTACATTATCGTCACTAGCGTCCCTTTATTGCCGACGTAATGGCGCTGGCCTTCTGTTTGGGTTCAAAATCTTTCACGGTATCATCTGCTGCCCCCAATTGCTCAGTTATACCGTGCTTCAAGTTGTGTGTAATATCAGCGGAGAACACAGACCTTTAATTCCGCGCTGCCGCTTGCCATAGCATACATTCATCTGTGCACACAAAAAATAATAATGAACTATCCATAAAATACAAAGTTTTTAAAACAGCTTACTTATAGATCTTGAGGATTTATCACAATTCGCTGTCATTATTTCGTTCCAATCTTTGCATTGTTTTATCTTAGCAATACTTCCCCATTGTTCAAGACTTTCTCTCCTCCTTTTTCTCATGAAGTTACCTTGAGGTTAGTGGAACCTCAATCATCCTTCTTAGAAACTTTTATTTTATATTTGCAGTGCATTTTCTCGTATTAAGCCCAATTTTCCTTCTTTGTATTGTCTTCTCCTGCTTTTTTTTACAAACATTGTTTTTTTGTTACCGTTCCACTACAGTAGCACTTGGCAGCGCTGTCGCAGAGAACCAATGTCACTGCAATGTTAATTCTGGTGGTATGCACTGCAATTAATTATGTTGAGAATACGCACAGCCCAACTCAATGTTTCCTATGCATTCGTAAAGGGCAGTTCACAAGGGTCTACGCGTCTTTTATGACCTAAATATTTCTGTATAGCACAGGCAAGCCAATATCGACAGTCACCGCTTAATAGAAGGAGTTGGCCGCGCAAGAATTGTTGTCTTCCCCTAGTCAGACATTCAGCAGTGTGAAGAAATCAGCCATTCTTATTCATGGCCTCGCTATTCGGCAGTTGTCTGACCAGAGACTTATAAAATAACAAAACAAGGGCGCAAGAGAAACCACCCACCACAACCCGAGTGGGCGTAGACATGTGCTACGGTCTTTGACGACACAGACTTTCATAACGAAACACGACCTACGTGCCTCCTTTATTGACACGGCCCGGAAGCACACTTTATTGGACCGCGTCTCCGACCGGCCTCCTGGCACGGCGGTCTTCTTCGACCACTGTCACGCACGTTCTCATTTCTATGTATCTTGTAGGACCTGCGTTGTCACGTGAATATTTCTTGCTTTCTTTTTCTACCCTTTCTGACATTTTCCTTTGCCCCTGAAACGTGATGGCTTAGTGGGCGTCGTCTTGACCTCGGTAGCGTCCGACAGCCGTGGCGGAGAATGCACTTTGCTGGGCATTGCTGTGGGCCAGAATATTGAGCGCGACATCTCTTGCCACAGTGCATTCCCCCATTCGATTGCACTGTTATAGGTTGCCCTTGGATAGTGACAAAACCTGCGGCTGTGTCTTAGTGGTTATGGTACTGGGCTTATTATTACGCAGTCACATTATGGTGGCGGCAGAATGCCCATGCGTTAATATAGAGGGAGAATTAGCGTACTTATAAATAAAGCCCAGATGCTTAAGGTCAATGTGGGGAAGGGGAGCATATCGTTGGCTGCAAGGGAATCTAGTACTACTTTAATTACGAGCAGCTACTCCGTCCCGGCGATGGCTTTTAGCGGAGTTTAAGAAAGATCAAATGTACAAAAACGCCGTTCAGTGCAGCCCTGCATAACTGCGTTTTTCATAGCGTCTGTGTTTCATAGGGTCGTTGAACGGCCTTGAGTCAACATCAGTTAGGAGCAGTGTTCAAAGTCACATCTCCTGTGCGTTTTACTGCGCTACACAGCTAAAAGATACGCATCTGGACATACCGGCAGCTCTACTATCGAAGAAACATAAACGTAAATAAAGTAGTCAAGAAGCTCACAAACTTACGTGGATTTAAACAAAGAAATCTCAGGCTATGGAGCAGATGCTCTGCGAATACTGCACGACCACGTTGCAGTTGGGAGGAGAAAAATATTTCCCAGGAATATTTCAGAAAAAGAATTGTCTAATACCAGCGATAGCTTGTGTGACCATAACTCCAGACCAAAAACACTGCACCACAAGAACCCACAGTCAACTATGGGAAAATTCATATCCAGCTGGTGGGGTGTCATCCCGCTGTGCGCGGAGGAACCACGCGGAGATTATAGCGACGTGATTGTCAGAGACGCACATGCTTGCGCACCACCAGGCTGAGGGCGCTGTCGCTCGCCATGGCTCCACGCATGTACTCTCCGTTGCGTCCCGTGATACGCGATCCCTGTCTGAACTCCGCGATGCACTTGCGCTTTCCTTTTCGTGGTGCCTTCGCACTGTCCACCACCCGTTGCTCTCTTCCCCACCTTCTCAGCTGCTGATCAGTTACACCGATGAATACGAAACTCCGCGTAATACACAAAGAAATATATCGCTTTAAAGTTTCCTTACAGGCTTACTCCCGAATTTAAAGAAAATAAAAAGATAGTCGCCTCGAAATCTAAAATGCCTTCTTTTGTGGCTGAAATTAATCATTAGATTTTTCCGAGGGTAAGCCGACCAAGCATCTTCTCGTCATCGTCTTCCCAATCTCAAAAAGAAAGGAAATTATTTTATAAAATTACTGCTGTCTGAAAAGTGTTAAAAGAACAAATACCTACATTTACCTAAAACGTAGAATAATATACAAATACCTTTCTCCATTTACGACATGCCTGAAATGTGCTCAGGATAAAAAGAAACACTGAAGAGCAAGCCGTATGGTCAGCCTTCGCCCACGATCACGTGACTATCAGGTCGATGAGACAGACTAAAAATTAACACACTATGGCGGAAACTCAATCCTTGTAATTCTTCCATGTAATCGAAATTATCTTATGCTTCAAAATTTCTTGTCCTTTTGTAAAGCCCACTTTGTATCCTAATTAGGTTGTAGTATTATCTACCTTCCAAAATTGTTTTAACACATCAAAATTACGTAACTTTAGAAAATCTGAAATTACTATTGTAATGGAAACTGAACACGGAAAGCTTTGTGAAATGCTTTGTGTTTTGTTGGGTTTAGCGGCGCATAAGCCATTAAGGCTATCATGCGCCAAACACAAGGTGTAGTTTCTTTAACAGGGTTGGGTCCCCTCAGCAGGTCTTTCTCTAGGTAAGGGCACTGAGGAACCTATGAAAATAGATGTCTGAGCCTTCGTCTCAGACATGAGAAGGTGGATGAGGTTTTGCGTAGTAGGTAATGAAGCAACCTAGCGTTGGAGCTTGGCTTTTGGGGGATTCATTGGAAAAAGGACACAGTGCAAAATAAAGATAAGGACACGAGAGAGCGACACGAAGACAGCGCTCCTAATGGTAATGAAGCATACGGCCAACATTTAGAGTTTTTGAAGAACGCCGGCTGTCTTTAGAAAGGTAAAAATATGTGTGATATGAACAAGTGCATTTTCTCCTAAAATCAATGCTGGATGGAAAATGTCCGTTGTAAAAGGGGGTAAACTGGTTTTTCCTCAATGTTTCGAGTTATGTGCATGAAAATAAGATGTGATGTATTGTCAGTTCATGTCCACATTTTTCCCAACTAGGCCTGCTTTTTTTAAAATCAGAATGAAGTTGTATGGGAAGTGGGTGTGCCCAATGCACAAACGACGTAATGTAACTTCAAAAAATCGTTCCTGATGTGTACATGACTTCTCTTCTCCTAAGATGGATTTTAACAATTGTAGCTTGTTAATTAGTTTATTACTCCATGTAGATTGCTATTTATCCCTGAGATTCCTGTGTACCAACTTCACGCAATCTTTATGGGGAATGCTTACTTTCTCTATATCATTGTTGCGAGTTTGTGCAGAGCATTCATCTGTTCTCTTATCACCAGCAATTCCTACGTGACTCGGAACCCAACTGAGCTTTATGTTATGTCCTTGTGTTGCAATCCTCGTTACATTATGTATTACTTCCCCAAGTAACGACATGGTAGCATTTCTGGAGTTTAGTGCTCTGATTACACTTAGGGAATCAGTGTAGATCAGGATGTTCCCTATGTTCTGGCGCATTATTTATTTACAGCTAACAACACAGTGTAACACTCAGCAGTAAATATTTATGCACACTGAGGAAGTCTTGCCATTTGTTCTCCAGTGCCCCTCCACTGTTGCACTCCCGACGTAAGCTGCGGCTTTGGAACCATCTGTGGAAAATTGCGTCTAGCTCCGCATCTTTCTGTAAGCGCGAGATATTCTTGTAGGATATGTTCTCTTGGAGATTGTCTTTTGTAGAATTGTGTAAGAGTAAGATCTAGCACTGACGGAAAACTGTACCATCGGGGCCGCGTGACATGGTGTCGTGCAGTGTCAGGTAATGTGTCCAATAAATGCAGTTCGGTGCATACCTCTACAAAGCGTAGCAGCAATGGCTTTGTTGCTTGTGGTATGTTGTTGAACAGCATTCGAGAAGGACAAGTTGTGACAATCTGATAACAAAAATATTGTGCTAGCGCTCTAATTTCAAGAACATATGCGCATGTGAGTGCTATTTTTCTATCGTCTAGTGAGGGCTCATTTGTTTCTACACACACACTTGCTACATGTGACATTCTGTATGTTCCGCACGAAAAGCGCAAATCCAGATTATGAACTGGATCTAATGCTTTTAAATATGAGGGTCTTGCTGAACCATAGTCCATGCTCCCGTAATATAGACGTAGCAAATAACGAGAAATGTGTAGAAGGCATGTTCTATCATACCACCAGCTGTTCTTTTAGAGTATTTTGTGCATGTTCAGAGCTCAGGAAGCTCTGACATTCAGACTGTTTATATATGGTAGAAATGGGAATTTTTATTAAATGTAATGCCTAAAAATTTGTGTTCTTGGTTTACTGGTAGTATCATTTCATTTAGGTGCAGGGACGGATCAACCTGTAGGCCTCTTTTTAGTGAGAACAGCAGCTCTTTTTTGTGGGGAACACCTTCTGCCCAGATCAAGTGTTTGTTCCCTGTGAGTTCTATCTGTATCTCACATGTATGCATGTAGGACAAGCATGCACTTTGGAGGTCATGCACATAGATCGAATACATAATAGGCTTTGGGATTATTTTTTTACTTGAGTTGATTTTTAGTTTGCAGAGTATAGCTCTTAAAATTCAACCCTACGGCACTCATTTGTCCCGAGAGAAGTTCCCCGAAGAGGTTAAACCAAGGAGTACCTTAAATGAACGATTGGAGGGTAAGTCTTTCAGGCATTTCAGCATCCTGCCGTGGATGCCTAAGTCTGCGAGGTCGCGAAGAATCCCAAACCTCCATGTAGTGTCATTGGCCTTCTCCACATTAAAGAAAACTGATAGACAATGTTGTTTGTGTATGAAAGCTTCTCGGACTGTGCTTTTAAGCTGAACGAGATGTTCAGCTGTTGAGCATACTTTTTTAATACCCCGCTGATGGACATCGATAAGTTGACGGGATTCGCGTATAAGCATTAACCTAAAATTCAGAGGTCTTTCGAAATATTTGGTGAGACAGCTTGTGAGAGCAATGGGTCTATAGCTACCTGGGGAAGTTGGCGGTTTTCCGGGTTTCAGGAATGGTACAATTATCGCCTTTTTCCATGCTTCCGGTAGTTTTCGTGTTGTTCATATTTTGTTAAAAAACCTGACTGTTTTGAAACAGAGAAAAGTGACTGCGAGAGCTTTACATTTGGTTTTAAGCTTCACTTGCTCAATTACAACACCACTGTCCACTGTAATCGCGACACCTCCAGAGAGCCTGCCTGTTTGCCCTCGGTCGCATCGAAAGACGTTACTTTAAATTGTTTTTGCGCTGAGGACCTAAATTTGTCTCGTGGAGACATAAAGCTGTTGGCGAGAATTTATTTATTATGTCTTTGATGTCACTTAGATCATGGGTCAGGCTTCTGCAATTGCAATGGATGATGAAAGCCCTTGTAAAAGAATTAAAACTGTAAACTTATGACAGTTGTGTTGCCTTCACTAAGAAGGATGGGGTGCTTTGGGAGGGTCTCATCGTTTTTCTTCAAAAAGAACTGCAACGTTGCTTCAGTGCGCCCTCTATTCAGAGGGTGGTCTTGAGGCGGGGGGGCAGCATTTTCCATCTAATCCTTGGGAAGTATGGCGGCAATAGTGATCCCCCACTACTCAGCCCAACAAGGCGACGCTACAAAGTTGAAAGAATGCCTGCAGACGCTAGCCATGCATCACCGTATAACCTAATATAAAATACCCAAGTTGGATAACTACGTCAGGTTAACCCTTGCCGCCCGGAAATTCGGAAGTGAAAAGAAGTGAGAAGACAAGGAAGAAAAAAAAACAGCGAGAGAAAGCAAAGATTCAAGAGGAGGACAGGGAAAGGCGACTGCCGATTTCCTCCAGGCGGCTCAGTTTAGAGGTGCCGTCTATGTAAAGCAGAGGCCGAAGCGGTGCGTTGCGTTCCCCGGGAGGCCTAAAGTTTCGAACACCCAGCATCGGCGATGTTTGAGGTGATGTTTGAAACTCCATGAGCTGCGGCTTTGCTTTCCACCGGCGTTCTCTTTGGTGTGAGTTTGTCGAACGCAGTCTTTCGCAAGGTGTGTCCATATTTTACATGTACACATTGGTGCTATAGCCTTGGACACCGTTTTCCTTAACACTGCAGCATTCTTATGGTTTATAAGTATGAGAATTAAGGGGTACAGCATTTCAGCATTTTGTGCGGCTAGCGAAAGTGTTTGCAGAGATGCTTCCTTCATTGGGGCCGAGTGAATAAAAAGGAGCCAGGCAAAAGTATTTCCTGTGGAGTGCTGCGGACGTGTTTGCCACGTTGTTAGTAATTAAGTCGAGGTACGAGTGATCAGCTGAAGGCATTTTTGCGTAAAGGTAACTAGCCTTGTTAATGCCCTTTGCCTTCATGAAATCGTGACGGAGCAGTGGTAATTCCGTGCAGTGATTGCCACAATTTATAAACCACCACAATAAGTTAGTCAGTGTTAAATATTCATGAACCGCGATTGTATCGCCATATGCAATCAGCTGCTTTTTTATTTCCATTAAGCTTTTAGAAGTCACGTAAAAAACTCGGAAAGTGCCATCTTTGTCTTTTATTCTCACTGGAAATTGATATGTGAGGTTATGCGCTCGCTGAAGACTGGAAGCCGTTTTTCTAGAATATCAAGGAGACGAATCCTTCGAGATTACAAAGCACATTTGATATACTACACATGCACGCAAACATGCACACAACAAACAGACAGGCGCAGGCGCTTACTCAAAAAGCAAAAAGGAACGGACGGACGGACGGACGGACGGACGGACGGACGGACGGACGGACGGACGGACGGACGGACGGACGGACGGACGGACCGAAACATCGTTAATGCTAGGAGTCTAGTTTGGATGCCCCTTTCGGACTTGACACCACAAACACTACAAGCGTTTGATTGACAATGATCCACCATATTTTAATCTGCACCCCTACAAGCGTTTGATTGACAATGATCCACCATATTTTAATCTGCACCCCTACGAGCCCCTATATAATTAGCAGTCGAATGAAAAAAAAAAGATGTAGCCTACCTTAACCGCAGCATCATTTTTTCGTTCTGTTTCTGCAGTCTTCGCTCGACCATTTTATTTGCACTGAATGCTGGTGTTGATCTTATTCCATAGTTAAGAGTCTTGCTTTCAGCATCACTAGGCCACGATCTTGGCTGCTGCAACGTTTGGTACTCTTTTTATATAAAGCTCAGTTCTTTTAATTAAGTTTCACATAATCAGATTAATTTTCTTGCCCGCCTCTTTTCTTAAATATATTTCACACTGTCTTGCCGTGCAGAACAATAGCCCTTTAATGCTATATTTCTTGTATGCATAAACAAGTATTTGTTGTGATTGTGGAACATGGAATACATAGTTAATTGAGTCTTTACGACACCTGGGTAGTTAACAAGACCATCATCTATGTCATCAAGCCGTATTCACTCCTGATTAAACAAGCTACTTGAGTTTTCCCTGTTTCCATATATGTGTGTGCGTGCGTGCGTGCGTGCGTACGTGTGTGTGCACGTGTGTGTGTGCGTGCGTTAGAAGCGTTAATTGTTAATTAGCAATAGATCAACACATATCAGCCGTCACACCATGGCTGCCACCATTGTTTACGGCATGTCCCTGAAGCAGCCGTGCCTTTATTTCAAAACGGCTATTTTAGAATATTTTTAGTGTTAGCAGAAACACCCCCTATTTATAACATCATGACTCTGTCCCTCTAAATGAACATGGCAACAAGGTAATATTTCGCGTGCAAAACTGCATGCTCAATTGCTCTCAAAGTTAAGATTGTTTCTCGTTTATGCAGACATGTGATGGTTTCGTTATTGCATGTTTTTGTCGGGCCTCCTGGCTTAAACTTAACTGCGCCAGATTTTTACGGTGGCGGCTGACTTTATCCTAGTAATAATGGTAGTGAGCTTGTCAGCCGCGTCTCAGTAAAACCCGCTCTGTCAAGCCAATTTGTGTCTTTCACCATCAGCGGTTTGTAAATTCCCTACGAATGCATGCATATGAAATTAAATAGTCCTTGGTAACGCCCTCAAGAGAAAGCGTTGATGATAACAATTATTTTAGAAGCTTGTAGCACATCCATATATTTTGGTATCGAATCCCGGCCATGACGGCCGCATTTCCATGGGGGCGAAATGGGAAAACACCCAGTACTTATATTTATGTGTACGTTAAAGAACCCCAGTTATTCCAGAGCTCCTGCGTGCCTAATAATCAGATCATGGTTTTGGCACGTAAATCCTCATATTGATTATATTTATTTCAGAATACATTATTGATAATGTACTCTCAATTTCGGCAATGCTACTTACAATTCCTCAAAAAATAAGTTGGACAATGGACGTCTCCTAGATCGCTGTCGGCGCCATTCGCGTTCATGTTCAAGGTTAACATATTTAGTTAGTATTGGCTGTAATAAATTATGTTATCAAATTGAAGAAATTGTGCAGTGTCTTGAAACTATACTGCTCGTCAACATACTGGTTTCGGTCCCATTTTCGACGCTTTTTTAGAGAAAAGTTAGCGTGGAGTGCACATTTGCGGCTCCACAAAACTAAAAACTCAAAATCCTTTATTCGTTCTACTTATGTGTGCTGTTAATTGGTACTGAACAGGCAGATAATCTCTTGAAATTAAATTTTTAGCGGACAACATCAAATAACGAGTGCAAGGACTATTTTTAACCTAAGCACATCTTCATTACCTTTATATATACAATTCCACACAAAAAAATGGCGTGCAGATATTCGCTACACCGGTGGTGATATCCACGGAGATCATGACAGGGACCCGAAGTCGATGGATGCACTGGTGGTGATCTTTCGATAAGCAGCTGCTTTATCACCAGGAGGTTGAGTTTAGCGGATGCGCTTGAATCCTGAAAATAGACGCTATTGCTCT
The DNA here is from genome assembly GCF_038994185.2 of Dermacentor albipictus. Classification (NCBI taxonomy): domain Eukaryota; kingdom Metazoa; phylum Arthropoda; class Arachnida; order Ixodida; family Ixodidae; genus Dermacentor; species Dermacentor albipictus. The sequence continues at coordinate 128,450,144 of NC_091824.1, read as the reverse complement.
CTTTGTTTACTATACATGCACTCAAGTATAAAAATTGCTATAAGAAATTGATAGTACTATGCATGAGTTATTGGAATGGCCTATGAAATCCAACTGCCAATGAAATTTGCCAATGGGCATAGAAGGTCCATGTGAGTACGGCTAAACATCAGTGATAAAGTTGGTGCGCGATTTTTAAACGATGTGCTGCTATTCAGTCTCATCTGACTCAACCAGGTGCTCATTTATTACTGTCATTAAGGAATCATACGGGCACCGACTCAGAGGTCAGTTACAGTTAGGCTAAACATTTTTGACAAAAAACAAGGCACTACACGGAGACTTCCGCACACAGTAATATGCTTTAGTGAAGGCGAATTCCCGCGAGCTCTTTGTTTTAATTAAAATTACCCTGTAATCAAACCTTGTCGCTACGGAAGCAGTACAAAAAATGCTCACGGCCGTTTGAACTGCTTGGGCCATTCAAAGGTGCATGCTTACTCCAAGTAATTCTTTCATCGTGCCATTTTGAAGTTCATTATGACATGTGTCAATGTTCAGGTGGTTGTGAATATTTACTCACTCGCTTTTGTTCCACAGGGCATAAGTACGAGAAGCTGTTCTCTTTCTTTAACTTACACGGGAAAAATTTAAGAAGCAAAGACGCGTCTTGTGTGCATGAGCAACAATTGTATAATGATAAGTACACGCAGGTGTCTAATTCTTTGATAAGCCTATTTTTGCTTTAGTCTTACGTCGCTAACAGGCCCGTTCGTTCTGCGCCCAAAGCTCCGCAGCAGTCGTCCCATTGCTGCACGCAAATATCCCCTGGATCAAACGGCTGAAAACATTCACAACAGCCTTAGAGCGTGCCCAGCGATCACGGCCGCGTTTTCCCTTTGACCTGCATTCTGCTTTCGGCAGCGAATCTTTGAGAAGGAAACTACGCAAAGGAGGAAACGCTGAATCCAACGCGGCCGCCGCAAGGCAGTCCTCAACTCACGCGCGTCCATTGGGGCGGCAGCCTTCCAATCCGATTATTGCAACGGAACGTACTCCACCTCTGTTTGTCGTTACCTGCTTTGTACGAGCTTGCCGGGTCGGCATCGCTTTCTTCTCGGATCTCATTTCCGTTCCAGGCTGTGCGTTGGGTCAGGCCTTTCGGCTCGCCCTTTTGGCTTCATATACGAACCTTCTAGCTTCGGTTTCTCTGTGCGCCACCTCTTATTATCAGAACTGCGTCACAGCCTATGTCTGAACGGATTGGAGCTTATGTACAGGTGCTTCTGTAGACACACTAGTATCAAATTGTGTGTATGTATTTTTTAAATTATTGATATTGTGATCTTTCACAAGACCTTAGCAGGAATGTATGTATGTATGTATGTATGTATGTATGTATGTATGTATGTATGTATGTATGTATGTATGTATGTATGTATGTATGTATGTATGTATGTATGTATGTATGTATGTATGTATGTATGTATGTATGTATGTATGTATGTATGTATGTATGTATGTATGTATGTATGTATGTATGTATGTATGTATGTATGTATGTATGTATGTATTTTTTCATTCCTGATACTGTGATCTTTTACAAGACCTTAGCAGGAATGTGTGTGTGCGTGTGTGTTTGTTGGTTCAGACGTCGCACGAAAGCGTGTCCGCGCCTGCGAACTACTGTCTGTTAAACGACGGAAACGGACACTCGGTTACTTCTGCGCTGTAAGTAGTGGTAGTTTGTCAACTGCGATAAAATGGGAAGTTTGGCTACTGAGTGTGGCATGAAAAGTCGTTATTAAAAACTAAATAAAGAGGTCACAATCCTAAATTGTATAGTTAAGTTTTTAGTAGCCGGATCCACGTTATAATGCATTTGTCCTTTTCTTGAACCTACACAAGTGTCTTACGGGGGCAGAAGGCTTGTGGAGAAAATGAAACTAATAAATTTGAGACAGCCCGGTAGAATTCCACTAGAAAAACGAAGCGATAAACAATGTGAGCACTTTAAAGCCATAAATTCGGTTGAACTGAACATTAAGTATATATCTTGCATTAAATTACATGTAAAGAGTTTGCATGTAATGATGACACCTCTAGTATCCGTAAAGCGAATCAGTTGAAAGGATGGAAAGCATTATGCGTAATGCTGCCACATCATTACGACTTGTTTATCGAGGATCTTAAGGACATCTTCAGCGCACACTGGGCTTTTCAAGCACACAGATAGGGACATGGCGGTAGAAAATGTAAATAATACACGACAAGCGGTTCACTTGTAACTGAACGTGTTTATTTCTATCAGGAAAATTTGCATAATAATCCAGCCATCGTACACGCGTAACAGTATCATAACGACACAGAAGAAAAAGAGCAAGAAAGAAAATGTGCACGGGAAAAGTCATTATGACCATACCAAAAATAAAGCAACAAGAAAACATTACTATTACGGAAACAAACAAAGCATAATAACGCTTTGAATTAGGTATACTAATAAAACTTGGCTTCGGCTGCAGCCGGTGGCACACTCCACTTGCATTTCTATTTGGCTTATCATTTCTACACAATAAATAAAACCGCAAATGATTTCCCCTATCATTTTCTTGACTTCATTATCTGTCAGTTTTTTGTGGTTATGACTAACGAAAATCGGGCCCCTCGGTTCCTTTTGTCTTAGTTCATTGCATAGCGAGGGCCTCGATTCCGGTAGGCTTGTTAACTTTAGGTGGCATACGAGGGTTTATTGGTCAGCTGCCTGAGTGCTCCTAAAGCTGACGCACAACGTGGCAAGATCGCATAAAGAAATTTTTTTACATCCGCCGTCAAGGCTATGAGTGACGCTGGCTGACACTCTTAGGGTTAGAAGTCGCACAAATACATAAATATTTAAGAACGAGGACATGGAAGCAGCCCCCAACATAGATTGGCAGTGCAACTCAGGCGTAAGTTGAGGTTACGGGTTCGGCTCCCATCTGAGAAGCTTTTTGATCCACTTTCATTTCCAATTAGCTCATCATTTCTTCACTTGAAATAAAACTAAAAATAATGGCCCCTATGCTTTCTTTGCCTTCATTACCTGTTGGCTTCACATGGTAGTGACTAACAAAAATCGGTCCCTTGATTGCCGAGCTTGCTCTTGCTCTTTCTGTGAGTTTATGTATAGGCAAACTTATTATCGTGCACTGCAATAGCGGCTTGTCTCACATGTTTCATCTCACACGTGAAAACATTCCTCGCGTAAGTGTGCGAGTGGATCCCAGTGTTCGAAAATCATCTGATTCACCAATCATGGCGTAATAGTTGTAGGACATGCAGTGAGCCACGAAATACCGACCCTGGCGCATTAGGCGAATTTCGGTTCTCTTGAAGGTCTAAATTTATACATCGCCATGTGTTTCTACATAAACCTTGCAAGCGGAAAGTGTAATCACGTGGTCAATACTCGCCAAACAATTGAAACCATTTTGCTATGTTTTACAGTGCACCTGGAAATTATTTTCTTTAACTCTTAAAACGGGTATGTTTAGACGGGACACGCACTTCTAACAAGTCGCAATAGCTTTGTAGCCGATCTATCAATGGAGACCCCAAATGGATATTTCTAGGCACTAAACCTCTGCTATATAAAGTCTGATGTAATTTCGTTTTGGCTTCCTTTGGCTGCCTTAGGCAATTCCGGGTGAGGACGTGCTCTCGGGGCTTAGGGTGGCGTTCGCGACAATACTACGCATCACAAATGTGCGCGTGTTTTTATAAATTAGTAGTGGGACCGAGAAGTAGGTAGGAATGTGCAATAGCGTGGCGGAACAGTTGAAAAGATAGCGTAGGCCGCAAGGTGAAAGCTATAATGAATTCACGCGGAAACTCCTCTGGGCGTTGTCTAAGTATGCGTGAGCATTGTGCTACTTGCCCATCTTGGTGCATACCGGTCTCATTATCAATCTTATCAAACTTTACCCGACCAAACTAAACACTAGTCGACCGTTATCGGTCGTTATCAACCTTATCGGACTAGATACGACCCTTATCAACCGTTATCAGTTATCAACCTCATTAGAGTCGGTCCTACCCTTATCAACCTTTATCGGTAAGCTTCCACTTTGTCGAAATCGATACGATTCTTATCAACCCTTACCTCTCCTTAGCCCCTTATCGAACTTGATACGACCCTTATCAAGCCTCACATGAGGTTATATCCTTATCAGAATTCGTCGAACATTTATAAGCTCTTATCGCTCTTTAGCACCTCATTAATCCGCGTCAAACCATTATCAACCGTGATGAGACCCATATAGCCCCTCATCCTCCTTATCATCCTTGCCAACTCATTGAGTGCTTATATGTCTGTGTGGCGGGACGTGAAGCACATGAACTCACAGAGGTCGGTTGCATTTCGGTCGGTGAAGGAACACCGCAACAGAAGGCGCGTACCGCCACCACCCAAAACGCATCGGGGATGTAATGTGCTTGTGTGACATTAAATTGTCGCAAAATTTTAATGTTCCTGATTTCTGCAATGTTTCAAGACGGCTCTACATCTGTTCCTATAGAAATGGCTTTTATCCGCCATCATCAAATCGTTCAGCAAAGCGTTCATAGAAACTGTTCTCTTGTCACATTTGTTTTCGTACCCCAGGTACAACACATTCTTATTGTTCAGATATATTCACCTTCTGCAAGCGTGGGTTAAAAATACAATCAGTAATACACCATATGATTTGTTTATGTTATTAGAGCTCTATTCGTCATAAAAAAGTCGCATGATCGACAGACATGCCGAACCACCTCGCTCGACCAGTCTATCTATCGACAAGAGACTGCTCAAAGTGCGTAGTGTGGTTGGAACCTTCGATCCCTTTCCTCAGTGGATTTCGCTTCTGGACGCTTGTGTCTGCTTGCCAGATTTTTAAACTTTCATTGGACTGCGTAGCATGTGCGCATTTGTTTTTGAAGTGTGTATAAATGTAACTAACTTTCGTATGACATTACTCATAGTTGCATTCATTACGGAAAAAAGTGGGTGTTTAGCGCAGTGGGTAAGACACTCGGCTTCTAAGCGGGGGGCCGTAGGTTCAAGAATCACCCCCGCCAGCGTTCTGTCTTTGGAATTTTTGTTTTATACATTAATTTATTTATGATTCTTTTCATCTGTTCTAAAACTAGCAATCATCTACAGTCACAACATTGCTAATGTGGAAAGACACACACAAAAGAGACTGTATTTACACTGGAACCAGACCAGCAGGCAGACACTCGCTCGCGCCAAGATAACAGACACTTCATTGTCTTCCTAGTGGCGGCTCGTTTGTTGAACACCTGTCTATGGTTTCGTAATACTATGACCCTGCGGCAAAAGCGCCGTTACAATGCTGTTAAATATCTAAGGTGCGTGGAAGATTGTAGATCTGGAGTCTAGTGACATGGGCAATGTCACAGCGGAGAAAGTAGTGGGCGTGGATAGAACGATATCATTAGTGACATCGGTCACTTGGCGGAGCACGTGATATGGCCCCCTGTAGAAGGAGAGTAGTATTTCACAAAGGTCAACTTTACGGAGATAGTGACCAAAGCAACACAAGGAGCCATGCGAAAAATGGACATCATAGTGACGGAGGTCGTAGGAGTGCTTCTGTTCTTCTTAAGACACTTGTAATATTGTAACGAATAAATGTTTTACCTCTAACAATTACGCACTTATTTCCCACTCACAAGGCGTTACGGGACAGACACGGTTTTTCTTGGGTACTCTTCACAGAAGGCATAAGCATTAAACGTTGATATTTTACATGTGTAGCCTGGGTGGGCACCCGTTATATGCTTGTGTATATCGTGTTACAGACCACCCCAATATATTGATACCGCATTGCAGATGTGTTATGGGCATGAAACACACAAGAGGTGCGAGCCATCAGAAAACTTCAATTTCGCCGACATTGCAATGATTGGCCAAAAAATAAACTTGAGTATTGTCATTTGTTGGGCGTGTTTGTAAACCGACTCGGAAAGCATATTTAGCGCCAGCGAACAAGGACAGAATTAAGGGAGACGACACCATGATGCGTTAACTTCAACAACTTTATTTTCAGGAAACACCCCCTTTTTTAACCCATGCACGGTGGCGCCAGCTCATCCAAACTTTAACCATCCAAAAAAGCTGTCTTCTTATCTAAAAAGTGGACCGAAGGGGCACTAACACACGTATCACTATTCCGACAGATAGCTTGAGCATCAATAATCTCTCGCACATCTATATATTTGTGCTTCGCAAGAGCCCGGCAGGACCCATACACCGGCGCATAACCGGATTCCTCACAGTGAGCTGATAGATGACCGTATTGCTTGTTTCTCACGTTTAGACTGTGTTCTCGTAACCGGTCATTAAGTCACCTTCTTGTCTGTCTGATGTATTTTTTTCATACAAGACAGAGGGAGCTCATAAACAGCAGCTTCTACGCAACCCACTGGTGCTTTACGATGATTCGTAGAGTATGCGACAGCTGGCTTACGGTATGGCTCCGTTAACCGACATATATTCGCGAGTTTTTCCGGCGCTGAAAAGACCAGTTTTGTGTCCACCCGGCTAGGCATTTTCTTAGGTCAAGAAAATCGGAGTTTCTGCCTGTGGCAGCTTGCGCAGCGAGAGCATCGGTGTGCTTCATGACACGCCGGATTGTCAGAACACACAGCAACGGAGTTTTTCTGCGTGACGTCTGCGTCGACTACGTGTTGTCTAAAACACGCCTTCTGCATGCATCTGCTGGTTCGTGCAAGCAAAAAAGCAAGCAGCATGAATGAGGTATGCCCGCTTTGCCCGTACAAGAACGAAAATTATAAAACGCTGCAAACGAACTGATTTTACCTTCTGTCAGATTAAACACATTGAAGTTTTTAATAAAGTTACCTTTCCCCTGTATTGAATAGAGTAATGCGCGCATTGGCATTAAACATCGATGCTTTTGTTTTTCTGTTTTCGGCGTATTGAAGAGTGGGATGTAGACTTGCAAACTTCTTCGGTACAGAAAACAGCGCCATATTGGTGTGGGAGTTTATGTCGTCGCTCTTGCACACTTGGCCAAGATCGCTGCGTCAGCCACCAGTGTGAAGGACACTCGTCGGTATCAATACTTCTCCACTCACGTGCACAGTCAAGAAGAAAAGCTCATGAAATAAATAAGAACGAATAGAGGAAGGATACCATTGTAGGGGGCAAACGCGCCACCCCGTTTGCGCTGTGGTCACATTTGTCATCAGCTGCTCCCAGCTTTGCCGGTAGCTCTGAGCGCTCGACGTGGTACTTTGTGTGCATTCTTCTTTCTCCGTGTGGCGCCGGCAGCCCCGTTTTCTTGGCCAATCTCGGCCGATTTATCGGCTCTACGTCTCTCGGCATCCTGCAGCAACGGATGGACGGCGGCCGGAGCGGAGAGCTCGATTTATCTGTTGGAACTCTTTCCTTCCTTCCGGCTGCCACCTTCATTCCAAGCCCACCCTTCTGCATCACTCTTAGCCCGGATGCCAGTGGGCTTCGAAATATTCCCTTATGTTACTCTCAGAAGTCCGGTCGTCTATGGCGCGCCGTCGGCACCGAGGAATGCGGAAGTTCATTGTTGTCGCCGCCCAATCAGTGCTTGTTTGGGGAGCGCAATGCGCTTACAGGAGCTTTTTCTGACGCTGTGGTCAGGGCGTACATGAGGGCTCCCCTACTTCCTCAGGTAGGGACTTCTTTTCTCATCACAAATATCCCAATGCATGTCTAAGTTATGTAGGTAACATAACCCGCCATTGTGTGCAGCCTCAAACAGCAGTCGTAAATACACCGCCTTTATTATGCAGTAGATTCGTGCGGCATTGCGGTGGCTGACAATTTCTCCTTCTGTAAGTCTCCTTCTTGCGCGATTCCACCTAACGAATTCGCCTTATTATGCAGACAATATATCTTATAATGCTGTCTTCCGCCATGCAGTGATCGAGCTCAACATTTTTAAAATGTCTGTAAGAATTTTAGGAATAGGCATCTTGTTGCTCAACGTAAACGTGACGACACTTATGATTATATTCCACCCACATTTTTGCGCTGATTTGAAAATTCATTTTACAACATCTCAAAAAAAACGCGTGAGTTGCGTTCATTCTTACAGATGACAAAAATGTGAGCAGCAGAAACTCCTATAAACGTTTCTGAAGTTTTCACAACTTGAGGGCATTGTGCTGAATATTCTATTTTAGCCATCAATATAACTTTAGAGAACCTAGCCATGCATATTATACTGCTCCTTTCAGCAGTATTGCAAACTTTAAATTAAATATTACTCTAGAATTGGAAATATTGGCGTTACCTACTTCTAAATGAGAAAATGATAGTTATTTCGATCATAGGCCTAAAACAACGTAGAGTTACGACTTTTAAAGATGACTTTGCCTTATGACAGATATTTACGAAAGGAAGCCAACCATAAAGAAGAGCTAAAAAATAATAATTTCAAGTTCTTTCTTCAACAGCTTATCTTACGGTCCAATTGTAATATGTGTGCGCTATAAAAGCAGCTTCATAAAAAATATATTCACGGCGCACAGATTGCACTGTTCTAAAGGGCGACCTTCATAGTGTGATTTTCCAGTGAAAACGAAGCGGCCGACCGTCAGGCGGCATCCGCCCGGAGGCCGGCGGATAATACGTAGCTGTTCGCAGCCGATCAAGCAAGGCTACGGCTAGATCAAGCTAGCCGATGGTTAGCCGCCCGCTGGAAGCGGCGAACATTGGCGGGCAGCGTGGACCATCCAGGGCTCGACTGCATCCGACTTCCGGCAGCCAGAATTTGACGCGCCTATAGCCATAGGATTAGTATGGCCACGAAAGCTGCACGCGTCGCGTTTAACGACAGATTATAAGGACAGAAGCCACCGCACGCAGCCCATCGCTATGTCCTCACTGGTTCACACCGCAGCCTGCCGCTTGCTGCCACACTGATGCAGTCTTTGCTTGTGTTCGTGACTTTTCTGGCAATTACTTTGTATAAAAATTTGGTACTGAACATTTCAAAAGTGAAGTTCGCGTTAAATTCAGTTCGATTCATTTCACTTTAACTGAATTAGAAAGTTTAGGTTAACAAGATTCAATTCTGGAGTTGTACGTGCCAAAACCACGATTTGATTACGAGGCACGTCGTAGTGGGGGACTCCAGAAATTTGGACTGCCTGGAGTTCGTAAACGTGCACCTAAATCTATGTACACGGGTGTTTCGCTTTTCACAACCATCAAAATGCGGCCGCCGTGGCCGGGATTCGATCCCGCGGCCTCGTGCTCAGCAGCCCAACACCATAGCCACTGAGCAACCAAAGCGGGTTGTTTTCCTTGCTCGTTCACAATATTTCGCTCTAGTGTGGGGTCTACGGCGCACGCGCTGGGGTTGGTTTTTCCTGTGGATGTCTATGGAACACATGCAACCAACCGGCAAACGAAACTGCCCTCCGGATAAAAGAAATACAAGCGCGAAACACATGCCTTCAATGATTGCTTGTTTGTTCATTAGCTTCAGTGTTTCAATATTTCTTCTTTGCACAGCGTAGATGCAAGGACGCAAATACGTGAGCAACACTCCAAATAAAAACACTCGTTGCAACACGTACTTCTTTTCTTTTCTACACTGAGCGCGCCTCATTGCGTAATTCCTTCATCTCAACACTGTAGTGTTGACATGATGGAATTAGGAAATTGGGAATGGGAACCACATTCCCTAATTGGGAAATTAGGAATGAGAAACCCATAAAATGTATTACACAATATTACAACAGTAGAAAAACACGACAACATAGTAAATGACACGGTATAAATTTTACAAACGCTATAGGTAAAGTACACATTTTGAAAATGTCACCAGAGAAACAAATTGCATTATAAATGAAATGACACGTCATAAAGGGTCACAAGAATGTCAAGACAGAGAAGTACATTGTGTGTCTATATAGGTATATGCATTGAAATTACATGCTATATCAGTTTTGCTAGCCAGAAATGCTTGGTATTTCCCCAAGCTCTAAGGCTCTTCCCCAAGCTTTAAGGACTCAGGGGTATGATTAATAGTTGTCAACCGGCCACAAAACTTTGACAACTTGCGACCTCTAAAAAACCAGCTTTCGGCATAGAAAGTAGTTTTAATTTTGCAATGCATACTCCGTGCCTATTCTAATGAGCTACCATTAGTGAGAAAGCCACAGCTCTTTGCTAGCGTTTACATCTTATGATTAAACGTAGCTGAGTGAACAGCTGGGTTCCTCTATGCCGCTATAAAAAGGGGAAAGCGAGGAAAAATAAAGTGCCTGTAAGAATGCAGTTCGCACCTTTAAATAGCCCCTGTAAATTTCACGTGCAATATAAATTGATAACAATTTAAACTGCAATGTGCATATTCAAACCTCTAACGCAGCTGGAAAAGAGGTTTGTGTTTGATTTTCCACGTAACAAAATTATGTTTTCTTGTGTATTCAAGTTACAGTCAGACGCTGTCATGTCTGTAGCTGTGTGTAAGTCGTACATTATAATTATTCCGACGCATTTTACTTTGAGAAATTGAATTAGTGCAGTAACGCCTATGCTCCACGCGGGGAGCCTGCGTGTTTGGGGATGCGTGGTTCAGGATGATTTTCTCGATAGCTGACGCCGGCGCCTACGCCAACACCAACGGCGGATTTTCTACGATACGGGGCGCTTAACGCTATCGCGTTAATATAACCGCGCACGTCCTTGTGCACCTACAACAAAAATGACCGCGCACGCCTTTATACATCAAACAACAAAGCTCAGAATGCCACTTCATTCGGCATTCAGTAATTTGTTACGGCAGAAGGAGAGTGAGGGCACAGTAGCTGGAGAAAACATTGAGGCTTGTGGGGTCTCTGGTTCTCACAGGAGTACCGACCACCGCGGGTTCGAGCTTAGCGAGCCACAGGGCCGCGTCAGCCGTCAGCCTCTAGCGCCGCTGCGCGCGAGCTCAGGCCACAAGGGGCTACCGAGCGACGCACGCAAAACACAGTATTGCCCTAAAATGAAGGAAACCGTTTATTGTTTCCAACGGCACCCAACACTGCACAAATGCCCGGTCCCGGGACGGCGGGGAACCAAAGGGGTCCCGCACCAAGGGCGAAAAATACAGCTACCCAGGCGGCACGTCAGGTTGGGCCAACGTTGGAAACATATTGGCACTTCTTGGCCCAATGACGGCCTAAGATTAACAGCGTAGTTCCAATATTGGCAGTGCCATTCTGGTTCCTGGCCCAATGTTGGCCTAAGGTTAACAGCGTGGCGCCAATATTGGCTCTGCCATTCTGATAGAGATCCAACGTTGGCCCACATTACACAGTCAGTAAACAATATTGGCTGTGCCATTCTGATAGAGATCCAATGTTGGCCCACTTTACACAGTCAGTAAACAATATTGGCTGTGCCATTCTGATAGAGATCCAATGTTGGCCCACTTTACACAGTAAGTAAACAATATTGGCTGTGCCATTCTGATAGAGATCCAATGTTGGTCCACTTTACACAGTCAGTAAACAATATTGGCACTGCCGTTCAACAAGGCGGGAATTATTGGACCGACTTTGGTATGGATTTGCCAATATGGATTAATAGTTGGCTTTCTTTGGAGGACATTGGCCCGTAATAAGCTAATTTTCGCCTTGTCGGCTTTTAGTGCTCTACGACTTGCTGAGATTGAACAACGTGTTTTGAAAACTAACGCACTGATCACAGGCACACTGCGCAGGAACCAAAAATATGTTCTCCCATGTCAACTCCATGAATGGTACACCGCCATTATTGCACTTCTCCTTTACCGAAATGTGTCCCCTAAAGAGAAAAGCCAGTGTACCACGTAGCAAGCAGGGGAAGTCGCATAAATTTAGCCGCTGCTTTATTGATCGTGAATAAGAACTTGAGCTTTCCATAAGAAGCAACGGTATTGCGAATTGGCCTGCGCATTGTATTTTTTGCATGTACGCTCCGCGGCTTTAGTGGGTCAGGATTCTGAGGAGAATCGAGAATTACAGTGCCTCAGAGCTGATGGAACCGTTTTATATTGCATCGAGATGGAGCGCATATGCATTAGTGAAACTATTGTTTGTTTGTTTAGCATGCATGGCATGTTGCGGCGATATCATGCTCCTATTGTAATATACTTGTTTGTTCTTGCATGTGTAGTAAGCTCCTTGTATGAATGCCCCTGACAGAAAAAAATTTATTGCACGTTTTGGCATTTGCGTGTCAACAACCTCTTGTCTTTGCCTTTAGTAGGCACGGCGCATTCCGGATTTTTTTTTTCGGCCTAGCTTTCCGTCCTTCAGCCACCCCTTGCCTCTCCTTCACGCACCCAGGTGAGCCTGGTCAATGCTGTCAGTCAAGCGTTCAGACAGCCATAAGCTGCTGTGTCGAATTGGGTGCTCTCGGAAGCATGGGGGAGAGCGGCGGGGTCACTATTGTCCTCCTTGTCGCCCTCCATCGCTGCCACCCCAAAACCCGTTCGGGCTAGGTCCAGCGGGGGAAAGTGGCGTTTACGCCGTATTCTTCATTCACCCTTTCCTTTCACTCTTTCCTTCTATGCGTCGCTAGCACGCCGACTGGGTGCAACACCACCTGAGTGCTTGCCGTCCGTTCTTGCCAGCGCACTCCTCTCGTGAAAAATGCTCGCTTGCTGTCTTCATTCCTACTCAGAAGCCTACATCTTGAAATACGCAGCAATGTGGCCACGAATTTTTGTGAGTGTTAGAATTAATATAGGCGAAACAACAATTAGAAAAAAAAGTCGGCGCTCGTGGGCACCGTCTTCGATGTGGGATGAACTCGGATACAAAGAAGCATGGATCATACAATGGTGAGTGCATTTGTTTTGCGCATGTTATAAGTTTTATCAGAAGCAATATCACCCAAGCTATATCACCCAAGCAATATCACACGGTATATGTATTACTGAAACAGGCCTGGCTAATGTAGAATGCCTGTAATTAAATAGCTCTTTTTATTTGCAGCCTTTGAATAGTGCCTGGAGTAGAACCACGTGTAAATCTCTGTAAATTTCACCCAAATTCCAGGACTATGATTTTATCAAGCCACGCGTGCGGCCTGATCCCGCTAGTGATACCGAGGAACCACGCTTCTTCTCACTGGTATAGGTCAAGCATCATTTCCAGCTGACAGTATTTCTTTCTTTTCGAATAAATGCTTCTTTTACTAGTGTTTCTTGACGGAACTTCTCGGTTTCCACATTAAAAATTTCGCACGAAGGCCGCATTGTGTCTACACAGTCTGAAACTAGGCTTTTTGTGCTGCAGCAGGTTTTGCTGCAATTTTAATTTTAAAGTGCTACGCTGACTAGGTGTGAGCTGTAAACAAAGCGGACGGATCCTGCGCATTTTATGTCTGTTTTAAGTATTACGTTACATCTTGTACAAGGTATGCCATATATGTTGAAATATTAAGAAGTGTTACTTGACAAATCTCTTGCAAGAAAGTTTCTTGATTCACCCCTTCGAACTCTCTGCTGAGACTTATAATATTGTTGCAGTATGGCGATTTTTCAAATGAAAACTCTCCATCATACATTTGTCATACCAACATCTCTGACATTGTTTCTTTTCATTTTACAGGGCAAACATTTCCTCCAAGTAATGGTGAAGTCGCTATCGGATATGGTGGCAATATCAACGAAACCACCACGGTATCGTGGTCCTCGGGGGCCTGATAAGCCCGCTGTCATCCAAGCACTGACAAACCTGCCTACCGACGTCAGCTCCCTGCCCTGAAGCCCCTGGCCAGCCCACCGTCCTCGGCACCTTGCCCAATTCCTATCCTGAGGGCAGTGCCTGTAAATAAACTGTTTGAAGATAACCGAGCGTCACCCATCTAGGTCCACGGAAAATGCCTGTTTGTGAAAATTTATTCGCAAATAAACTGTCATAAACGTCAATTTCAGTATTCTTGTATTATTATTTGCAGTCATATATGACTTCTGCTTCTTGACATCTTTTTGACGAGCTTTCCTAGCTACTATTGAGGAAGAGAGTAAGGGGACAATTGCTACAAAAAATGCCGGTAGCAAAATGTTTGCGGTTAGAATATGTGCGTGCTCTAAAGCCAGCATATCTAGAATATTCGTCATGCAAAGGGCATTGGCTCAAAACTGGCATCAATATTGGCAACGATACGGCTCAACACTGGTCCTACGCTGGCAGCACAATGGCTACTGCATTGGCATAACATTGGCCCAATCTTGGCTTTAACGCTGGTCCTACGATGGCTGCTGCATTGGCATAACATTGGTCCAATCTTGGCTTTAACGCTGGTCCTACGCTGGCAGCACGATGGCTGCTGCATTGGCATAACATTGGCCCAATCTTGGCTTTAACGCTGGTCCTACGATGGCTGCTGCATTGGCATAACATTGGTCCAATCTTGGCTTTAACGCTGGTCCTACGCTGGCAGCACAATGGCTGCTGCATTGGCATAACATTGGTCCAATCTTGGCTTTAACGCTGGGCCAACATTGGATTGGGTTGCACTTTGCCAATATGCCAACATTGGTCCAACATTGGTACCAATTTCTGCCAGCATTGGGCCATGGTTGGACCAATGCTGGTGTGCTGCCTGGGTAGGGGCGCCTGTATCACGTCGCTGCGAGAGCACAGGCTCAAGCTGGGACGCGCCGCTAGAAAAGTCCCGGCGGCTATGCTACTTGCTCTGGCGATAACCAATGGGCCAACTCGCGAGAGCTCGGGCAATCTCCTTCGGCTTGGGCCTCCGATGAGTGCGGCTCGGCGTGGTACGACCTCGCGCGAGCACTAGGCACCCGTTCTTCGGCTTAGCGTCGGGATAGGAAACAACACGAGGTACGCGCTCCCCGCACGGGCAATGGCGCCGTGCGTGAGCTCAATCCTAGTCACAAAGGTGTCGGCGGATGAGAGAGAGCATCGTACGTACCGGGTGCTGTCCCAAGGAGAAGAGAGCCCGTACCGTCACGGCAGTAGCCACGAGGGGCTGCTCCCGTGACGTCACTAGCTCCGCCCTCACCCACGAACCATGGCGAGTGGAGCGCCACCGCTAAAACTGGTTCGGAGCAAGAACGGCATGGCTTAGGATTACAGACATGGGTGAAATGCGCCCGCGCACAGGCGCGTCGAATTCCCCAAATCCCCACATCCTCCTCTCCTTAATTGCCCCCCTACCAGTCTGGCGAAGAAGCTGGTAGGGGCTAATGCACCAAAGACAACTGAGCCTTTCATGCACTAGCTAATTGCTACCTCAGCCCAGCAAGCACTATGCGTACAAAAAAACATACATACAATGATAATGGAAAAATAATAATAAAATAATAATACACTCTAAAATACAAGAAAATGAGGCCGCGAAGGGGGGAAGAAATCTTGACAAAACAGTCTGCTGCTAGCGCGGGACAATGTCCGGGGGTGCGAAGAGAACGCGGCGCGTATAGTTCTGTGGCCAGGGCGGTGGCTGAAGTCGCGGGAGTTGCGATCGTGGGCTTGATAGCAGGCCAGTTAACGCAGGAACGGGCTCACCGTTGTTCCGTCGAAGTTGCCGGCGAACCCGAATGAGTGTCGCTTTCGTGGTGGTGGTGGTCCCGAACTCCAGGTGGACGGGGCCGGACACTGCCAGGTCAGCTGGCCACGCCGCCGTATGCAGGATGGATGGGCAGCCACAGCGGCGGTTGCAGGGCGTTCGCGCGGCGTCGGCGACTGCAGAGCCGAGCTCCTGGCGTGATGTCATAGGGTCCCGTCCACCATCGGTATCCGCGGCGATCCGATGGAGTTGGTGCGGCTCCTTCAGCTTGCTTCAATGAGCAACAGCCCTCACGCACGCAGGCCCGCACACACACACGCGCACAACCCTCGTGGCACCGCGCATCACGGTAACCGCGCCTCACTCCCCACATGAAAATGGGCTCTGAATTTCTAGCTGGAAATGGTCTTCCCAGCCAGGTTTCCAACTGGAATCAGCCCTTCCAGATGGAAATTTTCCAGAGCCAGCTGGAAATGGCACTTTCCAGCTTGAAGTGGAATCCTCCTCAGCTGGGAATGGCACTTTCCAGCTGGAAGTGGAATCCACCTCAGCTGGTTTTCCAGCTAGAAGCAGCACTACCAGCTGGAAGTTTTCCAGCTTCAGCTGGAAACTACTGGATACAGCATTTTTTTAGCTGGAAACAGCGCTTCCAACTGGAAACAACTGGATGGAGCATTTTCCAGCCGGAAGTAGAATCTATCGACTGGAAAGTGGAGCTTCCCACTTGCATTGAGACATTTTTTGTATCTGCAACATGCCCATATTTAGCCCTAGGTGGTGTTTGTATCAGAACGAAGAGCTTTTACTCTTGCAGCAGCAGCAAAAAAAAAAATTATTTCTCTGCGTTGTGACAACAATCGTAATTAATTGCATGAACTGCATGGAAATGCTCGTCACTCAGGGTACCTTTGATCGCGATCGGGCCCGATCGGGATCGATTGCAATCGAAAGTGTCCTGTGTGATCGAGTTGCCAAAAAAAAATATCTACAGGAAAACTGCCACTTTTATTGAACCTTACTTGTAATAGACAAAAGCGACGCGCTCTTGATCGACACTGTATATCTTGCTACACTGTCGATGTTACACTAGCGAGGAGCTTGCCCGATTGGTCATGATGAGCCGTTGCGCAAACGGCTAGTGTTTACAGCATAGCAATTCCTTCTCTAACAAAAAAGAGCCTTAACACGTGGCACCTTCAGCAGTTCAGGCTGCAATGACCGCTGCTCCTATTTTTTCCTGTCTCCACGACGCCACTACAATCGCCGCCATATTTGTTGAATACTTAGGAGCTTTAGTCTCGTATCTTGTCTTGATCTGCTCTTTTGACACGAATAATAATATAATAGCGTGTTATTGCAATATCAGTATTTCTCAGAAAAGCTCGGGTTTTTATTCACAGCAGCAGCATTACAAATGCAGGCCGAATATAAAAAATGTGACGACGCCACAGGGGCTCTAGTTTCGTACAGCACATGGCGGAAACTGTCACGGCGAGGCAATTGTGCGAGACAACGAGAGTCTCTCGGGTGTGCGTGTGATCAAGTTTTTGTGAGGAACCTGCATGATCTTGCACATGAAGTAATTATTTTTGGACAGTTCCTTCTCTGGACGGTGTTACAAGTACAGGCAAGCGGCTATCAACGGTTGTTATTGCTGTACTTTGTGGTGTTGTGATTCACCAGTGCGGATCGAAGAGCACCGTTTTCTCCAGCCCTGATTCTACAATTTGGAGGTAATTATTTCACTTGCTTATGTTTTGAGCGTAAGTTAATGTTTATTTTTATCCTGTATGTTGGCACGCTTGAGCATGATATCATAGGTCCCTGCTGTACGTGATGTTCGTATACAGGTTGATCATTTTTCTTTTGCGGAATTTGGTAGAAATGGCTTGTGGCAGATATCATAATTCTTGTCGCTGAGCGGAATTATTCGAAGAGGTGGACATTATTAGCATGCGAAATCGAAAGACATCTTCAATTAATTAGCAAAAATTGACAAATTAACTTATTACCTTGCTGCACATATTACAATGTACGAATTGTAGCCTGTGAGTTTGCAAGATGGATCCACCTTAAATGAATTTCCAGAATTACATCAGTTTCGATATATTATTTTCTAAAGTGTGAGACGAATAAGTGGGCGTTCCAGTTACTTTTGTGCTCCAATACATAAAAGAGCGTTTTGTTAAAAAAGTAAGTAGACCAACAGTGCACCTTTACGGCGAGTTTGATGACACATATTTCTAACTGGTGTCATTCTGGAAAGTAAGTCCAAGTGGATACGCCTGGCAATCTCAATGGCTACAATTCGTAGATTGCGATATGTGCCGTAATGTAATAAATTAGGAAGTTCATTATTGAATTTTTTAAAATTAGTTCAATATGTGTTCCGATTTTTCGTGCAAGTAATCTCCTCTTCTGAAGGATCCAGCTCAAGGACTAGAATTACGGTATCTTCAACAGGCGATTTGTTAAAAATTGCATAAAACTTAAAATTATCACGCAGCATATGTGAAGTGCTTGTCAGTTTGCGTAATCCCCTTTTGTATCCAATAGCCCACTTGAATATATTGCCGTGCAGTGTTTGTGCCCAATGTTGCACATACGTACGTCTATTAAATACTAGTGCGTATATGTCTATCTGCCCAACGCAATAGAAGCACATTTATGGCGTGCTTTCACTGCAAGTGCGTGCTCGCAAACACGTTGCATGAATGGCAGGCATTTGAATAGGTGCAAAACAACAATAACATAAAAAGATTGGCCCTCAAGCTCCTGTTATTCAGCAGAGAAATGCTTCTTGGGAGGCTGTTGAGTTACATCACACGCCTAGTTCAAAATACAAATGAGCTCATTTGAATTCTATTTGCACTAAAGCCACAGTCAATGGCGCTAAACAATTTAACAATCATTGCATAGCTTCTGCAGCTCAAGTTCAGAGCCTCTTGAGAGCTCAGGTTGAGGCCTTGCGCCACATAAACTGTAGAAGGGTCTGTGATGAAGGTAAACTGTGGTACTGTCCAAAGGCTGTTGATACAATCCGCGTGATTTTGGTAAAGGTCACTGTTTACTAGAACTGAGTGGATTAAAGTGATGATTGTTTTAAAGTTCACTCACTATGTCTAAATATTTTTTTCAGATGGGGTACAAGGAGAAGTGCAAGTGTATTCCACATCTTGAGGGAGATGCAAGATATGCTTCCGCAATCCTTGCTGCAAGTGTTCAAATAAATGGTTGCAAGTTTCAGCACCGTGCTGTTTTGGCTGCATGTATTTTCACCGGACCAGTTGGTCTTGCGGCCAGTCACATTAGGAACTAAGTGTGACTTGCGACAGCAAGCTAAGATCCATGCGAGTTCTGGCCAGTTTGTATCCTGCTTGATGCGAGCTTACACCCTGGGATTTCACCTAAGCATGGCTCAACACCATGGTGTTGTCGCCAAGGCTCAACACCATGGCGACCGGTGCTGTGTGCCAGCCCGGTCTGAGGGTCTGTAGACCCACAGTCCGGGCTGGAGATTCTAGCTGGAACTTCTTCCAGCTGAATTACAGCTGGCATTTCTTGCAGCTGGATCCAGCTGGAAGGCCTTCCAGTTGGGACATATTCCAGCTGGATTATGGAACCGGAAATTTCACCCAGCTGGATTTTTTCCAGCTGCCTTCCCAGCTAGAAAAGTATCCAGCTGGGTGAAATTTCCAGTTCCATAATCCAGCTGGAAGTAAAAACATTTTCATCTGGGTCCTCGCCGTCCGCCATGCCGCCCGTTGGCCACAACGCGCCGCGCCGATCCAGGCGCGAAGCGTCCCTCTCTCCCGCACCAACGAGTCAAGGGGACCACTGTCACCCCCCGCGCTGCAGGACACGCCAGTCACCGACCCCCCTCTTGGCAAAAAAAAGCAAGGCAAAAAAAACGAAAACGAGAAGAAAAAAAACACACAGAAGAAAACAAGAACGGTCAAAATCTATGTACAAGTAACAAAAATGAACTATACAACTGTACACTTAAGACATTAAAACAATAATTACACTCAGCATGCGTACCCAAAAATAAAAAAAAATGCACACTGCACAACACACTGTCAACAAGGCTACAGCTGGGCTGGGGCCAGCTTCTTTTCGTGCACTGGCCGTAAGGAAGCTAACCCACTGAGGCTAAGCAATGTAACTGAGGGCCTTCGGTGGCGGAAAGAGTCCGCCGTGAGGCGCGATATCACACAGGTGACCGTCTCCTCAGGTTGTACCGGTGCGTGGTCCGAATGCGGTCCTTCGCCCCGGGTGTGCCCTGTTGCTTGCGGGTGGTGCCACTGGGCACCGGCGCGAGCTCGTCGGACCGCGACGCAAAGGCTTTCAGGTCGGCGATATGGGCACGGCTGAGTTTTCCCGAAGGGGAATCCTTCAGCAAGTACGCGAGCGGAGACCAAACTTTCTCTACTCGGTACGGACCAAGCCACTTAGGAGCGAGCGAGGCTGAGAACCCCTTGCTCGCGTCGCTAAGAGCGTGGTTGCGCTTCAGGACTAAATCACCTACCTTAAATGAAAGATAGCGATGTTTCCGGTCGTATTGAGCCTTCTGCTGGGCCCTGGCCGAAGTCAAACTCTGCCTTGCTCTACAGAGAGCCCGGCAAAGCCTGTCCCGAAGTGCTGAAGCGTACGCAGAACAGTCTGCCGGCGCCTCCTCATCCCCGAGCTGACATTGAATGACACTGGTCACCGGATTTGCCAGCTCCCTTCCAAAATTGAGGAAAGCGGGAGAGAAACCAGTCGAGCGATTCTCGGCGGTTCGGATTGCGAACGCGAGCTCACTCAAGTGGTCTGCCCAATCCTTTTGACTCACGGCAAAGGCCGCCAACATTGGTTTGAGGGTTCTATTGACCCTCTCCGTCAAATTGGACTGGGGATGGTAGGGTGACGTGGTGGAGTGATTAATTCCCAGGGAACGGCACGTAGCACCAAACACCCGAGCGGTGAAATAAGACGCGTTGTCCGTAATTAGTCTTTTCGGAAAGCCGAACCGACAAAAAACTTCCTGTAGCCTCTCCAGCACCGCTCGCGCGGTCACTTTTCGAAGCGGAAACAACTCCACCCACTTCGAAAAATGATCGACGACTACCATCAGGTGTGTGAACCCCTGCTTACTCCTGGGGAAAGGCCCCATAAGATCGCAGGTGGCCACTTGCCACGGACGCTCACTGTCAATTGGTTTCATCAATCCGGGCGGCTTGCCACCCCTTGATTTCACCGTTTGACAGACATGGCAGGAACGGCAATAGCGAAAAATGTCACGCTTTATGCCAGGCCAGGTCACAGTTTGGCTTAGTTTCGCAAAAACTTTGGAGCCACTCAAATGACCGGCCAAGGGTTCGTCATGAGATGATCGCAACAGTGCGCTTCTCAGACTCTTGGGGATAACCACCTTAAACGGGTCCACAGCCTCGTCATCGGTGGCTATGTATTTCAGCAGGAGCCCATCGTGATCCAGCAAATATGAATCCGCGGGGGACCCAGCGACACACGCTGGTTCCGGCCCCCCTGCGCCCGCCGCACTACCAGCAGCGTCTCGGCGCTCCGTCTCCCTGAGACCGTCGCTCACTCCGCGACAAAACGAATCAATTTGCTGGGCCTTCAGTAACTCTTGCCTGCTGAATGCGATTCCAATTCTCCCAAAGGGGAGTCTGGTCTCGTCCCCACTCAGGACTGCAGCCAACGGCGTTGTAGGTTCGCTTTCGAGAAGCTCCCCCGCTCGCTCGTTTTGCGGCGCGCTGCTTGCCTGGAGAGCGGAATGACAGGTTTGCCCGCTTGCGGACTCGCCTCTCTCTGCGCTCGTTTCGCCCCCGACGCTTGCTGGCGCAAAGGCACCGGCAGTGGCTGTAACACCTGGAGGAATGCTCTTGGTGCACAATGGGGCACGGGATAGCGCGTCAGCTACCACGTTGGTGCTCCCCTTTCGATACTGCACTGAGAAGTCATAATGCTGTATCAGGAGAGCCCAGCGCGCCAGTCGGCCAGCAGGCTCACGGAGCCGCATCAGCCAACTGAGCGCACTGTGATCCGTCTGCACTACGAATTTCGTCCCATCAAGGTACACATCGAACTTACGTAGTGCAAACACGATAGCGAGACACTCCTTCTCGGTCACGGAATAATTCCTCTCTGCAGGAATCAAGGAGCGGCTGGCAAAGGCCAACGGCTGCAACACACCATCGTATTCCTGTAGGAGGACTGCTCCTAAACCCAGATCGCTCGCGTCGGTCTGGACAACGAACGGTCTGGTCAGGTCGGGGAGTCTGAGCTGCGCTGTCTCCGCAATGGCGCTAGACAGTTGGCGAAAGGCCTGCTGCTGCTCAGGTCCCCACTGCCACGCGGCCGACTTACCCAAGAGCTTGCTCAAGGGTGCCTGCACTCGGGCACAGGACGGAATGAATGACCGGTAAAAGTTGGCCATTCCCAAAAAGCGGCGAAGGCCACGTACGTCCTTGGGCGCGGGGAAATCGAGGATTGCCCGAAGTTTCTCCCGGTCCGGCTCAATGGAGCCTCCGCCCAGCGTAAACCCCAGTAACTGAACTCGGGTTTGCGCTAGTTGGGCTTTCGCAGGATTCAAAGTCATCCCGGCGGCCCTCACCCTCTCGAGCACATCGGCAACATGGGCCAAGTGTTCTTCGAAGGTTCGTGAATAAATCACGATGTCGTCGAGGTAGCACATGCAGTATGACCACTTTGCTTCCCCGAGGACGCGGTCCATGAGTCTCTGAAAGGTCGCAGGACCGTTGCATAGACCAAAGGGCATACGAGTAAACTCAAATAACCCTCTGTGGGACGTGAACGCGGTCTTGCACCGGTCACGTTGATCCATCCGGACCTGTAGGTAACCTTTAGAGGCATCCAGCGTAGTAAAGTACCTCGCACTGCCCAGGGTTCCTACGATGGAGTTAATCGTGGGGAGCGGATAGGCATCCTTACGAGTCACTCCGTTCAGACGGCGGTAGTCTACGCACAGGCGATGACTGCCATCTTTCTTAGGCACCAACACAATTGGAGACGCCCAGGCGCTGTACGAGCGGCGGATAATGTCGGCCGATAGCATCTCGTCCAGCAAGCCATCGATCACCTGCCTCTTGGCTAGGCTGACGGGCCGGGGGTTACACTTCAAAGGAAGCGCGTCTCCAGTTTCGATCGTGTGGCTCGCCAAATCGGTACAGCCAGGTTGATCGGTGAAGAGCTCTTCATGCTGGCATAACAGTGCCGACAAGCGAGCCTCCTGTGTAGCATCCAAATGAACCGCACAGGCGGCCAGAGGATGTGGTGCCCCTTCGTGCCGTGTCGCTCGATCCCAATGGGGATTTTGAGTCGACAAGCGCATAGCGCAGGGGCCTGCCCCTGAATTCTGCGCGCGACGCGGTTCGTGCCGTGCCTCTCGTTCCCAAAGGGGAGTCGCAGCAGGCGAGCGCACAGCTCGAGGGCTTGCCCCCGAACTCGGCGCGCGACACGTTTCCGACGCCCGATCTGCACAGGCAAGATCGGACGCCGGCGGGCTGATGAACGGCTTTAGCAACGTAAACGGTCCGTCGCGATAGCCGCCATTGGCAATGTCCACAACGATTCCTGTTTTAAGGAGAAAGTCCCTTCCGAGGATCACAGGAACACTGAGCCCGGGGAGATGAACGAAACGCGTGCGTCTCATTCGCTCTCCCCACCTGACAGTCAGCCTTGCGGCGCCCGCCGAATGGGCCACGCCTTTCGCAAGATTGAATGTCGTTCGGCAATCCCGCAAGCGCACTGAGTGCTTCTGCAAGTGGGATAACACCTGTTCGCCGAACAACGAAGCGCTTGCACCCGTGTCCAACAGCGCAGGAAATTCGCGGCCGACAATGGTCACCGGAATGAAGGGCGCGTGCGCCCCAGCAACACAACCTGCTTGATACGCCGAGGGTATAAGCAAGGTTTCGGTCACTCGTGCCTTCACGAGCGACCCGCGCTCCCGTTTCCCGACCTCGCAGGAGGCCTGGGCGCGGTGCAGTCCCTTGCTATGTGCCCTCGTTGTTGGCAGCGAAAACAGCGCACTCCTTCTCGGTACCTTTCCCGAGGCGGAGCGGCCTCAGCTCCCTGCCGGGGTCGACTCGCTACTTGACCAAAGGGCCTGTTGTCACGAGCGTCCGCATCTGCGATGCGTTGGGTCGAAGTGCGTCCCTGCGCATGCATTTCGGGCGATGGTGCAGCACCGGCTGCCCGCCTCCCGTACGTGTAGGGATCTAGAGCGCGTGCGCTCAGCTCCCAAACACACCCGCTTGTAGCCGCAAAGGCAGCTTGGCCGGGTTGTTGCCGTTGGGGGAGGGGCACAGGCCCTCCCCACGCACAGCTTGGCTCAAGGGCCTCGCTGGCGGGCGGCGGTGGGCGATAGGCTCGCGCGGCGAGAATGTCGCCTTGAATGCGCTTTGTCTCGGCGGCCAATTCTTCTAAATCTCGGAAGCGGCCGCCGCGCAGGTACGCCGAAAAGGTCGGATGTGCCTGCCTGATCACCCGTTCGACGCGTTCCTCGTTCGAAGCATTGGGCTCGGCGATTAAGAAAAGGTCTTGCATCGCGCGTACGTACTCCTGAAGCGACTCGTCAGGAGCTTGTGTACGTAGCTCAAGCTCTCGCCGCATCCTACTCTGGTAGTCAGCGGGTAGGAATTCGCGCAGGAATGCCACGCGGAACTCCTCGAGGGTTGTTGCACGGTATCCGGAAAGCCGGTACCACCTAGCCGCCGTGTCAGTAAGTGCTACGGGAACGACGCGTTCCAGCACCTCCTGATCCTCCAAACGATTTGCCATCTGGTAGCGTACCAGGGAGTCACAATAATCCCTGGCACTGAGCAGGTCACCGTATCCGCTGTAAGTCGGGACTGCCAACCGTACAGCGGGGTGCACGCATTTCGGTACAGCCGAAAGCGCCTTAACTGCCCCCGAGAGTGACTGAATCATTTCGGCGGCGTTTTGCAACAGCGTCTGTGCGCCTGCTCCAAAGGGAACCGTCGAGCAAGGGTGAACAGTCCTCCAGCTCGATCAGCGGCGCGGTTTCCACAGGGATACCGGCCGTGGCGCCGCCAGCCCCAGAGCAAAACGGGCTCCTAGCGGGGTGCGCCTGCTGTCGTTCACAGCCGCCACTTGAGACAGCTATACGTGAATTGCTTAGGCCGCTTGCAGCCAGCGTCGACAAAACAGGTGCGCGCTCGAAGGTTGCGCCACTGGGCACAACCGAATGTACTCCAAAGGGAGACGAATGAGCGAAATTCGTGGCTGCAGCATTGTAATCCCCACAGGGGGCCGTGGCAGACCACTGGTTTTGGCTGCTCATTTGAGTAGCAGCCATCGCGCAAACGTCGGAGAAGGCTAAGGCCCCGT
Organism: Dermacentor albipictus; assembly: GCF_038994185.2. Taxonomy (NCBI): domain Eukaryota; kingdom Metazoa; phylum Arthropoda; class Arachnida; order Ixodida; family Ixodidae; genus Dermacentor; species Dermacentor albipictus. Next base: position 128,425,219 of record NC_091824.1, on the reverse strand, counting down.
TTCCGTGCTGCGCTCCGTAAACTCCACAGGGAGCCGATCGAGAGCGCTGCGACATCGCACTGCCTTGCATTCCGAAGGGAGCTGTGGCAGACGAATGTGCTGGTGTGCACTGTTCGGGGAGGGCTCTGGCCCCGTTCCCAAACAACGCTACTGCTCCACTGGGAGCTGGTACGTAGCGCCTCGTGTTGTCGTCCCCACAGGGGGCTGCGACAGGTGAGGGTGCATAAGTTCGCTGCTCAAGGGGAGCACTGGCCCCGGTATCGAGCAACGCGGCGTCTGCTCGCGGTAACAAAGGGCAAAAGTCCCCTAACAAATGACAAAGGTCACTCGGCCTAGCAGACATAACGCGGCAAGTATAATATGCAAAGGCGTACTAACTCGGCTAAGCACAGACAAAGGCTTAATGAGCCTTTGAATCCGCGTTGGGCGCCAGTGTGGGGTCTTCGGGTCTCACAGGAGTACCGACCACCGCGGGTTCGAGCTTAGCGAGCCACAGGGCCGCGTCAGCCGTCAGCCTCTAGCGCCGCTGCGCGCGAGCTCAGGCCACAAGGGGCTACCGAGCGACGCACGCAAAACACAGTATTGCCCTAAAATGAAGGAAACCGTTTATTGTTTCCAACGGCACCCAACACTGCATAAACGCCCGGTCCCGGGACGGCGGGGAACCAAAGGGGTCCCGCACCAAGGGCGAAAAATACAGCTAGGGGCGCCTGTATCACGTCGCTGCGAGAGCACAGGCTCAAGCTGGGACGCGCCGCTAGGAAAAGTCCCGGCGGCTATGCTACTTGCTCTGGCGATAACCAATGGGCCAACTCGCGAGAGCTCGGGCAATCTCCTTCGGCTTGGGCCTCCGATGAGTGCGGCTCGGCGTGGTACGACCTCGCGCGAGCACTAGGCACCCGTTCTTCGGCTTAGCGTCGGGATAGGAAACAACACGAGGTACGCGCTCCCCGCACGGGCAATGGCGCCGTGCGTGAGCTCAATCCTAGTCACAAAGGTGTCGGCGGATGAGAGAGAGCATCGTACGTACCGGGTGCTGTCCCAAGGAGAAGAGAGCCCGTACCGTCACGGCAGTAGCCACGAGGGGCTGCTCCCGTGACGTCACTAGCTCCGCCCTCACCCACGAACCATGGCGAGTGGAGCGCCACCGCTAAAACTGGTTCGGAGCAAGAACGGCATGGCTTAGGATTACAGACATGGGTGAAATGCGCCCGCGCACAGGCGCGTCGAATTCCCCAAATCCCCACAGGCTCCATATCACGCCCCCTTTTGCGGACGCCGCCATGTACGGGACGAAGAACAAGGGTGCAGTGGCAGTGGTCTGCAACTGTCGAGGCCACGTTACCTCCGGTGCATCGACCCACCCCTGCCCGATCACGGGAGCTGAAAAGTTGGCCATCGCTTTAGCCATCCCAGAAGGCCAACACGCAATGAAACCACTGACGACCCGCACGGATTCCCAGCAGGCCTGATGCAACTTCCTACAAGGAAGAATCGGAAGACCTGCTGCACAAGTCCAAGCTCAAATACTCAAGGAGGACCCTGAGGACATCACCACACAAATCATCATCTAGATAATGGGCCACACTGGCATCAGGCGTTACCTGCACACCGACGGAGCAGCTCGAGCATTCGTGCATAAGCGAGCACTCATCACGCCAGCTGCACCAGACTCGGACCATGCCGACCTCGAGTATTCAGCCATCGTGAACTACCACAAAGGGATTCGCTTGCGATATCCACCGCCCCATCGAATTCTAAAGACAGAGGATGCCGCTTCCTGGCGTAGGCTCCAGAGAGGCACTTACGGGAACCTACACATATGACATCGCATGCACACCACAGCCTACAGGGACGAACACCTGTGGGACGGGGCCCCACGAATCCTACAACACATTACGTGGGTGCGTACGCGCCACCACTTTAAACACCACGACACGAACACCACGAGGGAGCAGTGGGAAGCATTGTTGTCCAGCTCGGCTCTCCACGACCAGCTCAGGCTGATTCAGAGAGCTGAGCAGATGGCAAGAGCCAGCGAAGCCTTGCACTAGGGGCCCCGACGATTAGCGATTGTACTGATTATGCTTTCAACAAAGTTTATCAATCCTATCGCATTCATTGACTGATGTTGCACGGAAAAAATGAGCTATGAAAGACATTCGTTTTACAATTAATTTTCCTGATTTTTCATGGTTGATCAAGCCTTCGAGATAAGAAATGAGAGCAAAAGCTGTCTCTTTGTGTACTGTAACTATGCCGCAATAAATATTTGTAAGCGTCACTACTCTTACCCTAAAAGAATGGCATGTTTCCATCAGGGCCTGCTCAATAATTCCCCTCCTAGCCCATCCTTAAGTGTAGTAGCATTAGAAGTAAAGTTTTAATTGTTATAAACAAATCGAGATGCGAGTTTTTGTACGAGTTCAAGTACATTAGAAAGGATTTTAGCTTGCGGGTCCCAGACCGCACAGGCATGCGGTCTGGGACCTGAAGTGCTGTCCGGAATTTACTTTTGACGGCATTCAGCATTTTACAAACTCTCACTCTTACATATTCGACTTGCTTAGTCCAAGTTCGGATGAAAAATAAACCTCAATATATTTATGCTCGTTCACTCAGGCTAGCTATAGAATATGTAATGCGTAATCAAACAGGTATGAATTGCGTTTACGTGGGAAGGAGATGAACTGACACTTAATTAGGGTTCAGAGAAATTCACCGCCTAACACACCAGCACTGTGTACCGTCCAAATTATGGCGTACTCATGATCAGCAGAACCCCTAGTGCAGTGACTAATCACACAATCATTCGCAGACAGACGTATATTGCAAGACACATCCTGAGCAATATTATAGTTGTGCACAAGATACAGCAAGGATTCCAGAACGCACCCCTGCGGGACTCCCGAAGTAACCCTCACGTAATCGGATTGTGAGACATTAATTACAACACGTTGCATGAGATGCTGTAGATAACACTGAATCCAATCACTTTATAAAGCGAAGAGACCAAGGAATGATAATTTATGCAAGATCAAAACATGGGAAACAGAATCTAAAGTCGAAGAGTATGCAATCGTTCGATACACCAAGGTCAAGTGAAATAAAAAAGATTGATGCTTCTTTCCAAAAACTGTGTCGAACAAGGACGTGCATACTTAAACGCTATGCTGGCATTTGCTAAAAAAATTGTGTTTTCTAGATGTTTTATTACTGCGCTGTACACTTGACGAATATTTGTATTTTTGCTTTCAGTGCAGCGTGAATTTGGCTCTTCTATGCTCAAATTCTCTGCTGTGTAATTTGTTTGTGTTTACGTAAGTCACGCTAGACTTCAGCAATGCCGCAGCCCGAATCATTTATACAAAAAAAAACGAATAGGTTTTAGTCAGATGTTAACAGCGCTTGCTCATCCTCTACCTGTTGAGATAAGGGCGATATGAAGAAGGTACGACTATTGGACATATAACTTCTATGGATCATATTTTAACGTTGATCAAGAAGTTTGGCCAGGTGATCAAATAGCAGGGCAAGCACATCTGTGAAGTCGTTTTGTAGGCAAGAAACATATCTACGACTGAACATAATTGTACGAAAAGTGTTCGCAGAAGAGCACTGTCTCTCCATTTTGATAGGGCCTTTTTCATCTAATCTGTAGTTATCACTCTGTTTTAAAGTTTATTGAGCATTGTTACAACTTTTGTAAGATACTGCTTTCGCAAAATCTTCAAGTCGATCGTGGCTAACCCTTCGTTGGACGCTGCTATGAGCTCTCCATTTTCTAGTCGACTGTTCTATTGCTCATGCACTTAACTAAAGCCAGACAGGTACCCGTACACGTCGTTTGAATTAGGTACAATGAGGAGCCACTGGGTCTTCGTGGTTGTCAACCATCAACGTCAACTGTCATATGTGTAAGTGTGTGCGGGAAAATATAAAAAAAATATTGTGGCGTATTTCACGGCCACATGGGCTCACCTTTCACGTGTCCCTTGTTTACTCTTCTAGAGCTCTTCCAGATATTTGTTACTTGATGGGGCCAGTTGAGATTGAATTTACCGTGCACAATGTCGTAAATTTACTTCCACCAGGTTGCATTCTTGCGTTTGAATTCAATTCCATGCTGCTAAAAATTCTATATTTGTTTTGTTTTCTTTTTTTTTCACGGAAATATTACATTCTATATAAATTTGTTCTTTGGAAACACACAAATAATTTCTATAACTTCAAGTTAGAAACTGTTTGTTTTCAATACAGGCACTATTCATGATATATGTATGTGTAGGGGTTGCAGTGGTAAGTTCACAGCAAAGGGTTGTAATGTCATGGTTGAAGGAGTCTCATAACTGCCGAAGTTGAAAAGCACGGGGTGTGCACAAAACAAGTACAAGGCTGACGCCGACATAGTTATTCTCTTATTTCCTAGATGCTCATTAAATGCTATTAATTACCGGATTTCGGGCTGCCATATATCACCCAAGTTCAGAGACACGCACACGACACATGTGAAGGAGACATAGGAGAGATCAAGCCGGGAAGGAAACCGGAAGCCGGAAGGCTGGCTGCGCGCCACAGATAAACCAGGCTTTCCGTAGTGGCCACAGGCCACCACTAAATATATATAGTCGGCCCTAGAGACGTGCAGCCGATAAATTCGCAGAAATTACAGCAGCCCCTGGAGAAAGAAGAATGCAAAGAGGGTGTCAGCACTATTTGATAAGCATAAATAGTAATAATCACAAACGCGAGGAGTGAAGGATGAGAAATGCGAGCGTAGATAACGGACATTGATGTGCCTTTCGCCCTACAATATGGCTTTCTCTCATCTCCCCTTCCCCCTTCCTTCCCATCAGGTTTTTTCTCCGCGTCGTCTACAATAATAATAATAATAATATTTGGGGTTTTACGTGCCAAAACCACTTTCTGATTATGAGGCACGCCGTAGTGGAGGACTCCGGAAATTTTGACCACCTGGGCTTCTTTAACGTGCGCCTAAATCTAAGCACACGGGTGTTTTCGCATTTCGCCCCCATCGAAATGCGGCCGCCGTGGCCGGGATTCGATCCCGCGACCTCGTGCTCAGCAGCCCAACACCATAGCCACTGAGCAACCACGGCGTCGTCTACACGTCAGCATAGAATTATTCATGTAGCGAGGGCTTCTAGACTTCAATGCACCAGCCATTATAAACAGCCCCTTAGCCGAGATTTCTTATATATACGAATGCTGTAGCGCTGCAACGCTAGTGCGGCTTTATTGCGAATGCCTATAGTCGGATACAACTTTAGAAAAAAGGGGAGGCGCCGCCCAGATCACCGAAGCGGCGAAGTCACCGGCCGTCCGGCGCATGACGTCGGTCCAGAGTGCGCGCCCATTGGTGGATGCTTGTGTATTCGCCTCGGAGGAGTAAACGCCCCCTTTTTTCTAAAGTTGTATCCGACTATAGCCCGTAAGCGGCTTTACAATTGCTAGTAAGTACAGTAGGGCTTGGCATTTGCCGATGCGCCAGACATTTGTGCGTATGCGCGAGTAAGAGTCGGCGCGAGATATGTGATTATGCCTAGGCAATATGTGATTATGCCTTCAATATGTGATTATGCCTAGGCACTACGGAGAAGTTTCTTAGCGCGTGTTGCATGTGTTCGTCCCCAGGCATGCTGGCATTGCGGAGTGGAATCGAGTTTGTTCAAGCTCGGACGCTGTTTCTTTCATAATTTAGTTCTACTTACGCATTCATATAGAATTGCACTCAGTGGCAGACACGTGCTTTTTGTCTCAAAACACCACGTTGAACACAGTAAATGATGCAGTGTGGGTACAAAGTGTGTGCCCGCAAACACAGGTGAGCGACAGTTCTTGTCCCTCTTTCTATTGTATTCTGTTCAGAATAACGCGAAGTATATTTTGTCGTTTCGAAAGACATGATAGGTATAGGCGCAAACACATAGGAGTGCTATTTCATGTGCATTCCGATTTCGCTGTCCTGTCGAGAATAAAACGAAAAATGTGAGAACAATTTCCAATATTAAAACGGCAAAAGTGAGGATGGGTTTGATTTTTTCACGTAAACACACAGAAGCAGGAGGGAAAGGTGAGGTGGTCATTGTAGCCATTGTGGGTACCTACAGTAAGTGGCCTTGTCAAATATACTCGGACATGTGTGCAATGCAGTGCCGCATGTCAATGAAATAAGGTGTGGCATAAGTAGAAGAAGCGACCAAGGTATGACTTCTGATGATGCCTGCACCCGGGTAATGAATCCGACAGCAAAGGGGTGAACAAAATGCAAAAGAACAATTCAACGGATCGAGCATACGTGGAGGAACATAAACGCATGAGTTCCGTTGCGGTAAATATTGCACAGCCCTCATCATAGAGCTACCAAATACACGGCAAATACACCAATATATGAAACTGATTAAAGCATTGTTGATATTTTCCATTGAAAGCCAGTGTATCGTTTCGCAAATAATTGTCTTCTATTTGACAAAGCGCAATGTGGCAATCCTTAACTTTACGGAGAACGCTAGTTACGATGTAGATGTTTAAAAAAAGGGACAACCCAGATATTTTTGCTCAAACACTGGGAAGCATTATTCAATGTGAATGTAGTAAAAATCAATAACAGTAATAAAAACAAAACAGGAAATAAAAATAGACAGAATAAAAACATATTTGCATACCATTGCGGTGTTCGTTGATGGATTCCAACCTTGCCTGGCATTAATGTAGCCCTATCTTGCTTGAAGTAGGCGGAACAGGGCGCAATGACGTGTAGTACTTCGTTGTGTTTCACGCCATGCTTACCCATTCATTCGGGGCCGCACAAAACTTAGGGTGCATCTAAGATTAGCCCTCCACAAGCACAGTTCATCTTCCATTTCACACAACGGCCCCCTCCAACTTTTACCGCCATTTCCAGAGACGCTCTCCACGGCAACACTAATCTAAGGGCCCCGCCAAAAATTATAGGAGAAACAAGTGTCCTCTCCACACTTACCGCCGAAACGCGCCAGCTAGAGGGAACGTCGTGAAAAGGGCCTGCCATCTCCAGTGTCAGAAGAATTCCGGCGACGACCGAGTGAAAGCCTGGATGCCGGGAACACAACCATGCGGTGGCCAAAGAGCCAGCGCAGGCATAAAGAAAGTCTTAGTGAAACAATACTAGGTCATCTGCGAAGGGCCTGCGCTGCCATTTATTAGTGCTACGCAATTTCTCCCCGCAGAACCTAATACGCTCGTATGCGCAGTCGTTGCAGTGGACTGGCGTCAGTTTATTTATTTATTTACTTATTTATTTATTTACGGTACCCTCAGGGCCTTGCGCCAATAAAGAGGGAAATGGTTACAAAGCAGCATAAAAAATAACAATTCCAGCAACAAATTGGTTTATGACAAAAAAAAAGGCTAGCAATTATACAACACAGGTCCGTCACAAGTCCGTCAAGGCGCACTTATCACTACGCGGATGAATCCGAAAGCATTGCAACCACCGTGCGATGCTGAGATATTTACCACACCGCAAGGTCGTTGGTTCAACTCCAGCGAAAGGTTGAGGGTTCGACTCGCAACAAAGGCTGAGTGTTCAATTGCCTTAATTAACTGTACCATAACTCACTTCATTTAATTCACTTCGCCTTATTTAACCCCTAATGCTCCTTGGTTCGAACGTCATAATTACCCAAATTTTAATTATCTGTACATTCATTACCTTAACTTTAAATAAGAAGAAAGGTTGAACATATATATATATATATATATATATATATATATATATATATATATATATATATATATATATATATATATATATATATATATATATATACGTATGTATATGATTCCATCCAAAGGTCGTAGTTTCGACTCCCACCAAAGTTCGACGATGCGACTTCCATCAAAGGTCGTGGGTGCGAGTGCCTTCATTACCTCTATTTTAATTACCTGTGCCTTATTTACCCGCACCATATTTAACACCAAAATTCGTAGACTCGACTCCCACCAAAGGTCGTAAGCGCGAGTGCCCTAATTAACTGTATCTTATTAACTGCGGCTTAATTAAGTTCGCTTTAATTTAGACAAAGGGTCGTGGATCGGACTCCCACAAAAGGTCGAGGCTTCGTAGGCTTTCTGTACCAACGTGTAGTAAGGCCGCCGCCAACGCCGGACTTTCCGCCTAGTGAGCCATTTAATGCTTCCGCAATAATACCTGTCCAACATTAGCTGTATTTAGGGACAACAAGCCGGCGTTCTTGTTGTCCCTCTCGGCTCGTGCATCTTTATTTGTGCGCTGTAACGATGTTTCATAATGAGGACGATCACTCTCTAGCATCTGCTCTAGCTGGCGTTCTTCGGTGGAAAAGTCTCCATTCACATTCTCCGTTTACACGCGATCACGGTATCATTGGTTATAGTCGCGTCTCTGCTGCCGCCACATCTACTCGAACTGGGTCTGTGTTTTTCGGCCATGCGCACAATGTGTGGTCTTCCTACTGCTTTTTCATTTTGTGTTGGAGTTACAACTGTTGCAATGGTCGACCTCTGCAATACATAATCCGGTTCTTACACACCGCGGCAGCTACAGCGGCGAACATTCCCGTGTTATCCCGCCACAACTGCTGCGCCGTTGCATTGATGGAGGACGACAGCAGGCGTAGCCGGCAGCAACGGCGGTCAGAGCGCGTGCGCTCCCCCACTGCGTAGACGGCGCGCCAGGTGTTGCGTGAGGGAAGAGGGCATCGCCGCATACGTCAGCCTCGCTCTTGCAAGCCTGCGTTAACCGCGCGTTCCTTGGCCGCGGAAGCTCTAGCCTGCCTTCCAACTACGCCTCGGTAATCGCTATAAAGAAATTAATGCATTAAAAAACACTAAATTCTATAAGTAAAAGGTTTGCGGTAGTGGGTTTCTTACCCACTGAGCATCTTACCCACTGGACTAATCATAATCGAGGTGCACCGGCCTTGTGCTATGTAGGAGGCGTTGGCCAAGCGTCTCGACACGCTCGCTTACCCACGAGGAGTTCCTAATTAGAAGGACCGCTCCGCGGCCTTCAACTGTACACCCGTAAGCAGCAAGTATACGGACCAGGGATTGGCCGATAAAGCTGATTTTTCCTCTGTCTGTGAATGCAACTTGAAATTGAGCACTGCAGTCCAAACTTGGCTTTGTGAACTTTCCAGTGTATTTGTCAATTTCAGTTTATCCAAGTTAATTACAGGGAAATTGAGTTTTTTCGGCGACCCTGTGGTCCGTATACTTTATGCTCACGGTTGTACAATAATGCTTTCGCATTCACAACTCATAAGTGCTTAAGTGTGTTTGGATTTTTCTTTTGCTTACAACTACACTATCTGCTAACCATGGCCTCCTCCTCAATACGGTCATGTACCCAAGTAGCCGCTGTCGCCTTTCTTACTCTGCACGGATCGACTATCTCCTATGCAAATTTGCCCATCCCTGAATGCTATACGTTTTGTTCCCCCCCCCCCCTTTTTTTTCGGTTGCTCTTTCCCCGAGGCTACACTGGCAAGTACCTCCAGTGGTCGGTGTGTAGCGCCGTTTTGCATACGCTGCTCCGATGCTGTCGAATGCAATGATTCGCATGAGGAAGGAAGCTATTTGGGTCAGAGTCATTAGGTCCTAGCACATCAGGAATTGTTGTAGGCAGTAAGCGCTCACCTTCAGTAAGAATACGTTTCGCACATTGGTCGGACTCCAAAAAACGGTTCACTTTTTCTTTCTAGCTCCATTTCGTTTACATTTCTTTCATATATTTTTTTTAATGTTAAGCTGTGTCGGTCCGCCTCACTAACGTATTTTCTCTTTCAGCCCCCTTATTGGTTTTCATCTTTTTTTATATACATTCACACATCCTGCCCGTTCAGGTTAGATAATGGGCTGACATACAAACGAGGCCACCAAATTAGACTCATCTAGGGCTCTTCCGTATCGGCGTACGCCGGAGGCGGCTGGTAGCACGATCACAAAAAGCGTCGATATCGTATACCGCTGCCGCGGCCCTCCTTACTGCATCCTATTTGTCACTTTTCTAACTTTAACGGTTTATTTCCGCTTGCAACGATCCTATGGCAGGGAACATTTTGTCCTGACAGTTGCGAGAATAAATGACAGCGTGCTTGGTTGCCGTGGCTTGCATCAGATAATGGCTCGTTTTTCACGAGCGCATCTCATTAGCAATAAGTTACGTCGCCCTCCTAGGTATTCGTTATTGTTTTGCATAATACTGTTGTAGTATAAAGAGAAACAAAAGTAGGGCATGCTCGTATTGAAAAAGAAGAGATCCCAACTATTTAAGTTGAAAATTTCATGTTATTTCGGAAGCGCAATAGGAGCGCATGTCACCGTCAGTCACGTAGTTTTCCTCTGCAACTAAGAAATCGCTCGACTTAAAATGTTTTCCAACCCTCTGTAATATAAAAATAGGAATAATAGTTTGAACAAATACTTTTTGTAGCGCCTTATTAGCATATCACTACACATCGAAACACGTGACTGCACTCGTGGCTATCGGGGCTATAGGTGCCGAACCCTCTTTGTTTATCCAAAGAGTGGACTTATGGTACGAGATGACAGTGATTCTTGAATGCAATACGGAATATACACTTACACAAGACTGTCTCAATTCGGTAAAATAAAGATGGTTGAAAGTAAGAAAGAAACTTGTGAAGGGAAATGAAAGTATCTAGCTTAAAGTAAAGTACAAAGGCAGGATAACAGTTAAACAAAGTATAACGAAGTTGTGGGGTCATTCCTTGTAGAACAAAAGCGGAAGACTAGCAGGAGCAGCACCGTCTCCATAGACCACATGGCTCCTAAATTAGGTAGTGTTCTTTGATAAAACGTTTCCTATTATCTTGATCAAACAAATTAGGGCCGGCGTTGACAGAACAGCTACTTGTTCCGAACTCGCCCTTATTGTGCATGCCTAATTTTATCCCGAAAAATAGCTTTTATTTTTATAGCACGATTAGCCGCCTAAAGCTTCTTGCAAATGTTCCTGGTTTTCCGCGCCTATCTACGAAGTTATCACAAGAAAATACATACTTTCATGCTCCAGTAAACAGAGGCCTTAGACTTAGTATATTATAAGTTAATTAACGTCCCCGATGTTTGAATACATTGTTTCTAAAACAGACATGGCGAGGACTTCTGATGATAGGTTAATTGATGCAATGGAATTCTCCTAGTATGACGAACTAGCGTTTTCATTAGTTTGTTCTTTTCCCAAGAGGCCTACCAGTACCTGACCTATGTTCTTTGTGTAGCCTTTTTCTTGATCTGGAATTTCCTAAAGCGTGTATGGACTTTTAAAAAAAAGGGTCAGTTGTCGCGTTTTCATTTGTACCCGTGCGACGGGCCACAATCACGTACGTACTTCGTTAACCTACTCACTTCAGCGCGTATAAAACGGCGCTTTCAGTTGCACTACGCGAGCTGCACAATGCACTCGCCGCCATGCTTTAACTACGTAAACACGCAATGACGGTAACATGAACCTGAGAAATAACGGGCGTACGCTGAACGCGGTGGGTCGTTTAGTGTTCAATGCGTAATCACTTTGACCCCACTATTCAGCAAAGCTCACTGCTACACTAATAACATTAAATTAAAGGTGTCTAGCGATGACCTGCTATACAGCATACTCGTCCGAAGCCGTCACCAGGTTAAACATTGCCTTAAGTTTAGTATTAATATTTATGCTCCTTTTTAGGCGGCACTCTGACACCTGTTAAGGGCAGTCTCTTTATAATAACGTAAATTCATATTAAGATGTAAAGTAAGCAATATATAGAAAATTTTTGTATATGTGACATACAAAAATGTATCAAGGTTTGGAACTCCATAGTAACAGTGCCAAGTGGGCTTCCAGTGTCGGGGCCAAGGTCATTCTCAATGTATACGGCGTTACTGATAACCTCACTGGTAGCGAGATCAACCATTGCTTATCAATAACCTCCCCCTCAATGTTTCCTTCAGGGAAGAGATAAAACGCGTCGATTGCCTGTCTGCCAGTTAACATCCCTTCTTTGTTCCGGTAAAGCTCTCGTTGAACGATCTTACCGTTATTCAGGGAACGTAAGAAGGTCTATGAGTGCCCTAGTCATTGTTCTGCTTTTGTAGTCACGCTACTGCCCTGCCGCAAGAACAATACAACGCAATCATGCGTCCTTAAGGATAATGCGGCTCCAGCCTGCTCGAAGCACGTTCTCATCGATCCAATGTCATGCAGGGTATACCAACAATGCTCCGTGACAGGCACTGAAAGAATGCCTGCAGAGAGTCCTCTAAGTGCTTATATATATATATAAATAAATAAATAAATATATATATATATATATATATATATATATATATATATATATATATATATATAGAGAGAGAGAGAGAGAGAGAGAGAGAGAGAGAGACAGACAGAGAGAGACAGAGAGAAAACTCATGAGGTATGCTTGCGGGAACCTTCATCACTCGGCGGCCTTCTCTAGCACGGAGAAATGATGTGTTTTTCGTGGAAGCAGCCATGGTAATAGCGTCTGTTATGAAGCACACGGTTAGCGTTTCTCATGGGGATGATTCATCAAGAAGCACTGCCATAGAGCATCGATTCTAGCATCAAAAAAGCCAGACGAACCAAATTCGCTTGTAGTAATCAACAGCGACGTTGCTGTGAAATCGCTTAACAAAACACAGGGTAGCATGTTGCTTCGTCAGCAAAGTGCCACCGTAACAAAATGAACGAGAACAGGGGGAACCGAGGGTCTTCCTCCTTTGTTAGACACAATCACATCATGCCAATGGCGAATGACGTCAATGAAATTATAGGGAAAGTTACCTGTGGTGCTTTATCGATATGTCGAAATTTGTAAGTACAAGGAACCGAAGGGAAATGAAAATGTAACTTGCGCCCTTTGGAAGCGAAACCCACTTCTTCCTAATTTTGCGTCAGGTGCTCTTACCAAACGAGCTACCAAAGCACCGCTTTCCAATCCACTTTATTCCTTAATTGTGTATGTATACAAGATGCGACTCTGGAGGTGTTAGCCAGTGCCGTCAAAGTCAGGAGCGGCGCTGGGTAAACACTATCAGGGTCATGACCGTAGCTCAATCGGTACAGCACCGCAGGCGTAATGCGGAAGGTGTGGGTTTGACTGCCACTGACGGCAAGTTTTTGTTCCTCCACATTCGTTTTGCTTTACGTAACTATTTCCTCATTTTATGTAAAAACCGCACGTAATTTACCCTATAGTTTCCATGGCTTCATTGTATGTCGACTTCATGCAGTGGTGCCGTAACGCAAGGCCCTAAGTATGTCCGCAAGAAATTTATAGTAACCTAGCATGTCCACCTGGCGAGGACAGTGCGTAAAATAATTGAAGATTGTCGGTTTTTTTAGGTCTGAATGGGCTGCAGCGCACCTGCACGTTGCGGAGGCTAAGCACCACAGCTGTTCTTATCCTGAAGACGACGTCACAAGTGCGATTCGGCAGCGGTGGTTAAGATCGAGAAAGTAACTAAAAAACATTTGTGGGCTGAGACTTTAATAGATCATCCTTCGTTGTCAAGTTATTACGAACAAATCATGCAGGATGTCTGTAATAGTTTTGGCGTATCATTCGACGTAATTTAATTTTCCAATGATCAGCACGGCCTCACATATCTCTGATGCGATCCTACGACTTAAAAAAAAATTGGCATGCAGAAGCATTAGTTTTTTTTGTCGCTAATTTGCCTAATTCACGTAGACTGGCTAGTCTAAGTTACGTTAGACGATCTCCGGCACATGGGAAGCTCGTCCTATTACTACTGTAAAGTGACGAAACAGGACATTTGAGAGTACTAAGTGGTGTAGAGTTTAATATTTAGATCTCATGTAACACCCTCATAAGTTCAAATAACAACGCTGCAGTTTCCATTATAATACCAAGCAGTGACACGACAGCTGGCGCTATAATATATGCAGTAAGTCTTGCCCTCTTTTGTGTGGTATCAATTGGAGTAAGCCATCGAAGGGGCCTAACGTCACAGAAGAAGGCCGTGCAGACACTCTTGTGCTGTCGGCGATCTACCGGCCTTTGTGAACGTCTTTAACTGGAACACCTTCTGTGTGTGTGTCTCCATGAGTGCGTGTTTTTTTTTTAGCGTTTCCTTCTCTGTCATCTTTGTAACCCCTATCTCCCCTCCCCAGTGTAGTGTAGCAAACCGGAGACTGATATCTGGTTAACCTCCCTGCCTTTCCTCTTTATCTCTCTCTATTGCCATAATCATTCGAAAAACTCAGCTCACCAATGTAGGTTCTCGCCACAAGAATATTCAACCTGAAATGCACCTCCTGATTACTTTATTCCTTCCTTCCTTTATTATCCTTCCTTGCTTAATTGCTTTAAGTTGCTTTATTAGTTGTGAACGAGATTATGAGCCCTATAACGCGAAACTATTCCAATATGTCTTTATTCCAATCTCCCTACGTCAAATTTGCGTAACCGCCGACGCAAGCATCGCGCGGTGAACCGAAAGGTTTTCTGAACAGACCAATAAAACGCTCTCCTAATTTATTGGAGGTCACTTTAGTTTGCTTTAAAAAACGAATAACATTGCCTATGCTGACCGGCTTGTGTTATCTAATTGGCTGACAAGAGGCGAAGAGCCCCCTCAGTGGAGAGGGATTCGATGGGGCCGAGCTAGTGCACTGAAAATCGATGACCGCATGAAGAGGGTGGTTCCGGCGTCTGCGATTGGTCCGCTTTCCCTTACTTGGCTTGCGTGGCTGGTTGAAAATCGCGGCGGCATGCAATGGAAGGTTAAGAATGCCGCTAAAACATATCCTCAGCAAAGAAGAGTTGGCAGAGCGAGGTCATAAATATGCTCAAAGTGCTCGATAGCGTTACACGGACACACAAAAAGATTTATTGCACGCAAATAAACCCATGCTCTCCGGCAGATGCGAGTAGCCAGTGCCCAAGCGATCGGCGGCAACCATTTTTATTCCTTTTGGAACGAAGCAGCCCGCGACTATTAATAAAAAATCCAGTTTTGTTCGGCATATTAATGCATCTTTAACGCGTACACGTCACTTTGACGAGGTGAGTTTTCGCGGTTTTGTGACGTCGCGTGACAGGCAGGTTAAGTGGGTGTAGCCCAAAAATTTTGACCAATAGCCGAGGGCTAACGCCGAAAAGGCGTCGAATCAGAAATAACTATTTTTCTTTTGTTTGGTCCAGTCATGCATAATCAGTGTCCGCGTCATATGAGATGAGGAGCTATCACGGTTTTTGTGACGTCGCTTGACAGACAGGCGAAGTGAGGGTGGTTCAAAACGTTTTGGACCAGTAACGGAAGGCTGATTGCAGAATTGAATAGAAAAGTTTGGAATAGCTTTACGTTATAGCGCCCTATGTTACAGTACTTTCTTTCATGATATTTATGCACATGTAATTCTTGTCATGCTATTCATACTAAGACATGTAATTATTCCATGTTAACGATTTGTTGAAACTTCTGTAATTTGTGTTTATTACGTTTACTTTATAAAGGAGGTCCCATTGCAGTCTTTGACTTCGGGACCTCCTTCCGTATATTAACATGTTGCAATGTTTCTACTAATCTCAATAACAACCAATTCTGATTCTGATGCGAAGAGAAGGATGTCCAAATGTAGCCTACAAGGACAGAATCGCCTTTCTTTGTCCTTAATTTGGGAAGGGGGAGTGGGGGGGGGGGGCTTCTTTTACAATACACGCCGGAATCCAAAATAGTAATAACTTGTTGTTCACGGGATAGTACCCTGTGGGTGAAGAAAAACAAGACAGACGCTGGTGCCGGGTACCTACAAATTATATTTTTTGCCGAGCCTGCTCAATCAGGCGGAAGCCCGAGTCCGCCAATTTCACAGCTCGCACACGGTCAGCGTGCTGGTCATGTCATCGTCGTCTTTTTGTGACCGGGCCATTGCGGCACGTAGCAGTGCGCTACAGGGCCCCCCTTCTAGCGAATAAGCCTTGAGCTGGACGAATGGCGAAGTGCGCAGTAGTACACTGCGCAACTAAGTATTCAATATGAGCGATCGTTAAAACCTTGATTTGGGTATTTTATACGCGTCTGTGTTTTCTAAAGTTGAAAGCAATCCGGAAACTCTTTGATCTTACACTACCATCCCCAAACGAAATAAAATAGCGTTTTGAGCCCTTATTCAAGACTAAAGAAATGCGACGCTCTTAATGAAGTTTTCGTTTACCGTCTTCCATCCTAACCGTTCCAATCATGTTATGCAAATAACCTTAGGCACGTGAACGTCCATGAGTGTACACTTAGCGTTATTTTTTATGAAAAGCGTCAGGCCACTTTTTTTTTTCTTTCCGCATGCTCATGTAATATCGCGCCGAGCAAATGATGGCAGTTTAATCATAATGATAGCTTTCTGTCTTGTTCAAAAAAATAAAAGAGAGTCAATGGAGATGAATGAAGGAAGAATGTCTATGCTTCACTTTTCATTATGCGTGCCTTCCTTCAAGCACTATTGACGGATTTTGACTTACGGACGGTAATCCATGCCTCGACTAATGAGCTCGCATGTAGCCCCGTTTCGGGTTTCAGGTAATGAAAGTAGCCTCTGTGTATTAGGAGCCCTAAGCAGAAAAATTAAATCAGAAGCTACAAAAAGTAACTGCCTACAAAGTCAACACTACCATACCGGCAGAAATCTACATGAACTGAAGGCGAAATAAATGATCCTTCGCCTCTAAGGGGAACTCTTTAACAATACCTCAACAAATGTGTAGCCAAGTGCGGATGTTATCAGTGAGCTAACAAATGGAAAAGAAGCAAGAGACACAGGTGCTGTGTCCATCAACGGGCGTTCTTCATTGCGGGCACCACCGCATAGCGTTATTGATGAACTGCGGTTATTTTCATGATGCAAAACAAATAGCATGCTCTATTAATTCATTGCAATAGAAACATTTTATGTTCTGAACCGACTTAAACAAGTTAAAAAAATTCGATCAATACAAGCAAGGAGCACTTCTTAGCCTAATTTGATGAGAATGTTTTTGACGAATCATGAAAGGTAAACCTTATTTCATGATTAAGCTGCGTCAACGTAAAAACTTCGTCGCTAAGAAACAATCTAAAATTTATTCGGACTCTACCCCAGGGGAAAAGCCAGAGTTTGTTCGTTTGAAAAAAAAATTATGCTTTTTTACGTGCCCAAACTACGATCTCATTATGAAGCCTGCTATAGGGAGGGATTCAGAAAATATGAACCACCTGGGGATCTTTAACGTGCACCTAAATCTAAGTAAACGAGTGTTTTCGCATTTCGCCCCTATCGAAATGCTGCCACCGTGGGGGGGATTCGACATTGCGATATCGTATTTGGCAGCCCAACACCATCGCCATTAAGCAACCAATCCTTGTCGTCTCATCAAGAGATGAACAAAATAAAAAGAGCGAGCAGTAAGACGAGAGCAACAAAACTCTTAGACCATCATGAAAGATTAACTGAACCTTGGAATATAAAAAAGAGCTAATATAAATTTGAGTGAAATATCTAAAAAGGTAAAGAACTCACACCTGCAAGAGCAAGCGAAACCGGTACGAATCAGATAGCATTAGGCTATCTATAGTCATCTTCTGTGCCCTTACCACTTTCAAATGCTCGTCTATTCATTCCTTCCTAAGCCATTTTTCTATAGACACCACCTTCCTACTCTCTCTAGTCATCAACTTCTATATTTTCTCAAATCAAAGCTGTCACTTCCTTGTGATGTGTCCTCATTTCCAGGTGCAGTTAAGGCTTTATGCGGTTAAAAGACCAAAGAGAGAGGGGGGAATTTAAGGAACGCAGGGACGTCAACCAGTCACGAGTCCGGTTGGCTACACTACGCTGAGGGAAGTGAGAAATGGAAGAGAGTGAGAAAGAGAAAGAGAGGATATAGAGACGTGCACGGGTAGTACTTGAGTCAAAGGCGCTCCTACAAACCAGACGTTCTCAGAAAGCACAAAAGTGCGTTCACTGCTTTCTGGGCCGGTTATTGGCAGGGACGGTGTTCTAGTGCTGCCTGTCCACTCAGTGGACGATCATCTAGATTCCTCAATGAGATGGACAAAGATTATATTTGTGCATGAAACTGAGGACAGTGGCACTATTAGTGGTCAATGTTCTCCTGGCACCCCCAAATATCACATACAGGAATATCAGCCATTCAAATTAGTGCAGAATGAGCTTTCGTGAAAGTTTCTCGCATGCACAACCGGCACACAAGAGACGCACCGCGTCTGTGCAGTCCGGCCCGAGGTCTGGGTTGCAGTGATGAATTTATACTGTGCAATCTGGTGCGCCTCGTATGTGCGATATTCCACTCTGCTAAGGAGACCGTCCGTGCTAGAATGCGACGTTGTCTCGCAGCGTTAGTCCTTGAGAGAAGAATGGAGACGGAGTGGTCTTCTTTGTTTGACATTCGAGCTGCCGTATCTGCGTCATCATTTCTAATGATACCGCAATGGCCTGGTATCCAATGAAAATAGATATCATGGCCTTTCTCTCGCTAGTGATGAACAAGTTCCACGATTTCGCAAGTGAGCTAATCGTGAGTTCCATATCGGAGAAATGACTGCGCACATTGCAAGGCGGGCCTTCACATGAGGTATCCAGGAGAGATTTCTGTCAATGACCACCACCGAGAATCAGCTGTTCGTCGACAGATATCACGTATGTAGACATTGTTTTCATGGTAAACGCCACCACTGCACACTTTTCAGATAATATTTGAAGCCCTTGTTCTCGAAGGTAGGATATGTAAAACTGGCTGCCTTCTGAAGCCGCGCACGAAGCTGCAGTAACGTCAAACCCGACGTCCTAATACAGATGTAGTCTGCATGGGAGGATTTCGGCGAGTCCAACGAGTGTTAGAGTGAAGAGCGTTGTGCTCAGTACTCCGCCCTGAGGCACCCCACGGTTACTGTAATGCTGGGAGGTCGAGACATCCTCGGTAAGTATGAAAAAGGAAAAATTATGTGGATAGCTACTAATCCGTAAATAGATCTTGCTGCCATTCTACTGCCCCTACGGTGCTGAAGATCGTTTCGTGCGTTACGCTATCGTATGATCCTTTAACATCCAGAAAGAGAGCATCAGATAATATTTTGCAGGACTTCTGGTGCTAGACGTACGTCACCAGATCGATAACGCAGTTTTTGGAACAATGACCACGTCTGCAACCGGCCACTGCATCTAGATATACCTGGTAATGTTCGAGGTACCATTATAGCCCTTGTAGAACTATATTCTCCATTAGTTTTCCGGTGCAACAGGCGAGCGCAATTGATCGGTATTGATGTAATGTCTAAAATAAAGTTCATTTCACCTCACCTTCATGCAATGTCTACAGACGACTTGCCAGGGACTTGCTTTATGGACCTTATGGACCAGAACTCGACCAAGGAATGTCCGATACAGAATTATATTCTTTCAGAAATTTTGTTGATATTCATAGGTTTCGGTGTCAACGAACTGACAACAGTGGTTTTCTAACAGAATACCCAATATCTGAGAGCCTACTTTAGGCGCGACTTGAGAAAGAAACAACAACACAGCTAATATGCCGAGCGTAATTTCACGCTGAAAGTTCACGGACACTTTGTGAAGTGCGCTCGTCTTTGCCTATAGACAGTAATAATGTACGAAGCATCTAATTTTATTAACGACGTCATCCCTAATTCTGCGCTTTCCAGACATATAGCGTTGACTCATCAGATTTCCCAGTACTTCGACTGCGGAACCATTCATTTACTGAACTACTATATATTTGAAATCAAGAGATTCCTGCAACCAAGTGGTTGCTCCAAATCGTTGAATGCAGTAACCACAAGCTACTATTTACTAAGCTGTAATAAAGGCTTGGTTTAGACCTTCGGACAGTCGCGATGTAAATGGGTCAGGCAAAATCATTTCTCTTTTCTCGCAGCTTACCAAATGGTATGCCCGCAGAAACTGCAAAGGCTTGTTTCATCTCTGATTTATCCTGAATCTAATTCAATTCTGTGGTTATGCGCGGCAAAACAACAATATGATTACAAGACACTACGTAGTGGCGGACTCCGGGATAACTTTGACCACCTGAGGTCCTTTTACATGTACGCAATATATGATACACGGTTGTTTTTGCATTTAGCCCCCTACTAAATGCGGACGCCGCGGCCGGGATTTGATCCCGTGCCCTCAGGCTTTGCAGCGCAACACCACCATGGCAGCTGTGGTTTTTCTTATCCTATCTCAAAACAAGGCTGAGCGATCGTGACTGCAAGCTTTGCTTATCGCAAGTGCTTTCAACAGACTCGTTAAAATAAAAAGAAAACTAGTTACCATCCAAAACAGCTACGACTAGATCGATGATAGTGAGGACAAGAATGACGACGAGGTCCCGAGAATAGATTCTGGGCACGGCAAGATGTCTTTCTGTTACTTGTCGCTGTAGCCTGCCCGGGAACCCGGTGATCAACTTGCTAATGATGTCGGCAAAAAAGTGCCACGAACGCAGGATCGCGAACCTCGTAAAATCTTAAAACCTCAAAACAGCAAAAGATTCACTCGCTTTGCTGTTTGGCAAGCGGAGGTTGTCAAAATGTCTTGTTTATTATGTGTGTATTAAAAGCATGCTTTAACGAAGGTTCAAATATGCATGACGCACGACTGGTGGTCGTTACTTCTGAACTTCTGTATTTAGTAGGCTACTGTATGTCATTAAGCCTAGTTTGAAAACCTAGACACTACAAGCTCTGTGAAATCGATACGACTGCATTAATAGTCAAGCTGCATGATTCAAATTGTAAAGTTTACTACAGCTTATTTTTTAAGACCGAGCAGGAGAAGTTCCAAAAAAATTATTAGAGTCAACTCTGGCATTGAAGGTGAGGTGCTGAATATTACTTGCTCGAAATAAAGTAAACTAAGAGAGCACACTCGAGATTTTTTGGAGCAAACGAAGTAAAATGAGCCAAAATTTTAGTTATTTGACGCAATATTCTTCTTACGGAGCTGCAGCTTAAATGGTACTTCCGCTTTTATATTATTTAGTACGTGAACATTTCTTGAATACGAATTCGAGAGACGAATGGAACCATCAAGTAATTTAAAAACCATGGTAAAGAGTCGTTGGACATTTGCACATAAGCCATAGAAACATGTGAATCTAGCTATGTTTTTAGACAACAAAGTAAAGAATATGGAATAAATGTTAAACTGAAGTTCTCGAAAGCTGGGACCACTGTAGTGTCAGGTTAGAATAGCTCACAGACACCTTCTTTCTAGTTCATTACCTGAATGTACTATGGACGCATTACCTCCTTAAGCACCATTTCAAACTTGTAAATTGAAAGTAGTGTCAGTATCACATACAGATATTTTTTGTTGTTGTTGAGGGGCGACGTTTATATTCTTGCTACAGTGTTGCTTTTGCAGTCTGCTGTCTACAGTGTTAATAGAGCCTTACTTTAATTTCTGCTATGTGCATTTTTGACGCCTGAATAACTAGCTTTAATAGCCGGGCCTTCGGAGGGCAGGTATATACCATGTGCTCCAGCTAACATTAGCGTAGCTGTTCCACAAAAAAAGGTTATAAAAGCAAAGTGCGACATACAACTACAAGACCAACGGTCTTCAGTCGTCCGAAGTTTAACGACTGAACACCGTAAGTATTAGAGTCGTATCTTCCAGCGCGTTTTTATAAATGCATTCTTTTTTCGTTTAAGAGCCTTAACTTTACTATGGACTCTCTATATGTCCGGCAGCAAATACAACAAGCAAGAGCAATGAGAGCGCCACCTCAAAAGTAAGTGAAACAACTGTTTTCACTAGTTAGCCGGTATGTCATTAACAACTTTAAAGGCCCTATGTTGAAACGTGACTTCAATCGCTTTTTTTTTCCTTTGCAATGAAAACTAAATCGGAAACGAGAGCAAGAAGCCAGATACTGGGATAACTGGCAAACCCCTGCCCCTCTATGTTTCAGGATACTGTCGTTTCTTATTTCCCCAAAGCTTTCGTTCATTTGGTCTGCGTCGCCCAGATGTCGACAGCGCACTCAATTATTTGAGCTGACGTGGTCGTGTCTCCAGGAGGGATCGCTTAATCACGTCTGCGTCGCTCTTGTTTCCTCTCCAATGAAACCGAAAGAGTCCTTGCCCTCACACTCTTCGTCGCCGCACACCTAAGCCGCCGATTTATTTTCGCGCACGTCATTCTCTTTTAGCTCAACAGCAAAGAAACCTTGCCTTACCTTGAGGCGCCTGTCAGCAATAGTCGTTAGGGGAGGGAGCCCCTCCAATGCCCCTCTTTCCATTCAATCGCCTCACTTCGCACACTGGTCAGCCAACAGACAAACGTGTACACACACCACCACCAAGGTTAAAGGTTGTTTTCCTTGATCATTGTTTGTATTTATTTCGCTCCTTGTAATGGTGCTACTTCCTCGGTTTGCGCTTACGAGACAACTTATTTCTTATATAGTGTCCTCATTTGCATTCCCTCCAAACGCTGATGTGAAGGTGCTCTAAATTTGTAGACAGTGTGTTTCCACACTAGGGTATTTCAATTAGTAGGTTTTGTAGTGCTTGATGTAAAATAGTCAAAAGCTGAAATAGCCCCTAGAGCAAAATTTGCTGTTTGTGTCCTTCAATACTAGGATATCTCACTTTACACGTGTTCTAATTCCTAGATCTTAAATTGGGCGCAGTTAGAAACCAGGCGTCGGAACCTCATACAAAACTAGCAGGTTTTGATGATTGACCTTTATTCACCGTGATTCTTCTCCGGAAATCACCTGCTTAAACGCCATTGCTGTAGCAACTACAGCGACTTTTTATCACTAGCTGCTTTCTTGACTACACCGTATTGCACCACACTCTGGGTTCCTTAGTTTTCTTATTCACGTGTGTGTTAAATGGCAGAGCTGGACTAACATGAAGAAAAGAAAGAAGAAAGGAAAGCCATCGATGCACAAATATTTACCGATCGAGATAAATGAATAAAAATAGTGCGATTGTTTGGGTTTATTTTATTTACCAAAACACTGCAGGCCACATTGCCCAAGCAGGAGGGGCGAAGCGCATGCTCAAACAGCAATACATACCAATGAACTTAAATAATGATAACATAAATAGGACAAAAAGAACAAATTGTCACAAGCGTTAGGAAATACTGAGAAAATGGGGATACAGAAACAGCAACATTATCAAGTGGATTGACAAGACAAATAATACGACTTATACATAGATAATAAGCAGTCAGGTGACAGATAATTCGTCATTATATGTTTGTGGAATGAATGTGAGATTAAATACATATATTCTGGCAAAATAAGGAGTTATAGAAAGCGGGTGCGTATTACGAGTGCTCTGGGCAGCAAGTGGGGATAAGTACGGGGCTGAGTCGAGCCTAAGCTTCCGATTAAATCACGAATACAGAAGCTTTAAACGCTGATATTTGCGCCGGGATTGTAATGAGGGATCATGATTACATTTCATTACTTCTGAGACGATATGCTGGTCGTCGTATAAAGAGAAAATAAATCGCACAGCCGTTCGCTAGATATTTTCAAGCGCGTTCACGTTAACGTTAGTATACGGGTGCCAGATAATACAAGCGTACTCAAGCTTAGGCCGAATCAAGTGCTCATACGCCAGACGCTTTACACTTATTGGTGCATATTTAAACTTGTGTCGTAAAAAGCATAGTTTGCGAAGTGCAGCATAGCATGTGCTAGCAATATGGCTGTTACAGCTTAAGTTGCCTATCAGAGTGACTCCTAGGTACTTATGCATGCACATCTCATTTGAGGGTTTAGAGCCTATGATATAAGAAAACATAAGGGGGCTAAGTGACTTTGCGACGCACAGCAGCACAGTTTAGCCATTGTTCAGTATCATACATGCAAGACGGTTTCACCCTTTGGGGTGTATATTTGCGAAATAACATTAATCGCGTCATCTGTCTTGCTCACGTTTCCGTTATTGAAAACGCTGCGCTGGTTGCTTTCCTGTCGAGAATTGTGGGTCATGCTGATAACGCCCATACCGTTGGTGACTTGGAAGTACCGGGCTCCCAGCGTTAGAGAAAGGAATTACGTGCAAGACAGATGACAATTGTTGTGTGGCAAATATACATCCGAAAGGGTGCAACTGTTTTTAGAGTGCACCACAGTCGTCACACCAGGTAAGGATATTATTGAAGGTCATGGTAAGGGCAATCTGATCGCCGTCGACATGAATATCATTATACAGAGCGCAATCATCTGCGTATAAGCCGATCTTTATTGGTTTATAATTAACTGCGACTAAATTATTAACGTAAATAAGGAACGAAAGAGCCCCAGGTCACTGCCCTGAAGCACCCCTGATGATATCAGAAGAGTGCTTCCTTTTTTTCCATTGATTTCAAGACATTGCCTGCGTTAATTTAAGTAGGCGGAAACCCAGCAAATAAGAAGATCTGGAAGGCCAATCAAATGTAGTTTCTGCATTAATTCGTCGTGGGGAAAGCGATCGAAATCTTTGCTGCAATCTAAGATTAGGTCAACTTCACCAGTCCTATCTCTAGTGTAGGCCAAAAATTGAACGACAGAAGTCAGCTTAGTAATGGTCTGAAGGCCGTTTCTATAACCGTGTTGGTATGACGATAATACGTTATCGTCGTTTAAAATATTGTTATGCTGGTGGCCAAAACATGATATAGAAGCTTACAACAATAACAAATAAATATCGGGCGGCAATTTAACACACACAACGAATCTTTTTTTTTTTTATATGGGAACTACGCGTGATAATTCCCAATCATGAGGGATGTGAGAGGTTCTTAAGGCAAATTCAACTACAGTTACCACAACCTTCGCTAATAGTTCAGCATAGCAGTGAAGGAATGCGTGGAGTATGACATCCGGTTCAGGTAACGAGTTTGTCTTTAATTTCAACAGCATGTTCAACACGCCTTCATAAGACACAAGATTAACATCACAAGTAGTTGACGAGAGGCTTCCAGTGGAATTATTCATAGATGCGACAGAAAAGGCACTACGAAATTGAACATTAAGATGATCAGCAAGAACCTGCGCACCATTCATTATTTCATTCTTATGTGAAATCTTATCTACTAGCTGCTTGCGTTCCTTAATTTTGTTAAGTTGCAGAAGTCACATATAATTCTATAATTAATTATAGAATCGTTGTCTCTCTTGTAAATATTGTATTTACAATATTTACAAGAGAGACAACGATTCATAAACAAGATGGCTGTCGAGACCGATTCCACTTCTACACGCCAAATCGTATTCTTCTGAATGAGGCCACTCTTGGTTTCACCGCAACATAATCCCCACCTAAAAAGGCGCCGTCCCGGCGCCATCTATAAGGGAGGTGAACTCACGGCAAAGTAAGGCTTCCGCCGTTACACATGCACAACGTCCGTGGGGACACGCGAGTCGAGCGGAGCGATCTCGTAGTTCACATCGCTAAGCTGACGTAATATCGTGTAGGGCCATGTGTAGCGCGGCAGCAACTCTCCAGACAAGCCGACGCCACCACATGGTGTCCATAGGAGGACAGCGGAGCCATCAGAAAATTGAATGTCTCGATGTCGGCTGTTGTACCGGATCTTATGCGTGGTCTGAAACTCAGTGAGCCGTAGCCGGCAATCTGGCGTGCCGTGTGAGCCTGGGCGAAGACGTCTTGAGCATGTTCAGTGGAAGTGTTCGTCGAGGAAGGAATCAGTGTGTCAAAGGGCAAAGAAGGGTGGCGACTGAAAAGAAAGTAAAGAGGTGAAAAGCCAGCGGTCTCACGAGGTCCTGAATTGTAGGCGAAGGTCACGAAGGGTAACGTTCTGTCCCAATCACTGTGGTCGTCAGAAACGCACATAGAGAGCACTTCTGTCAACGTGCGATTCAGCCGCTCCGTCAGCCCGTTATCTGCGGGTGGTAGGGGATTAAAAGCTTGTGCTCTGCGCAACAAGACCAAATTAGGTCTTCAACTACTCGGCACAAAAAGGTGCGGCTGCGATCAGTGAGGAGCTGCCGGGGTACGCCATGATGGAGGATGACGTCATGTAAATGGAAATTTGCCACCTCAGTTGCACAGCTTGTGCGCAAAGCTCACGTGATCGCGTACCAGGTCATGTAATCAGTCACGACAACGACCCTTTATTGGCAGATTTTGACGTCGGCAAAGAACGAAGAAGATCGAGACCGACGCGAAAGAACGGTTCCGAGGGCAGATCGACGGGGTGAAGGCGTCCAGTGGGCAGCACAGCAGGTATTTCGCTGCGCTGACAGAGCGCAAAGGCTGAAACGTAACGGTGCACAGAGTGGTACAGGCCTGGCCAGAAGAAGTGGCGCCGTTGAGCACCTTATGAATCAAGAGCAAGCATGGCATCAGCAGCTGTCGGCCACTCTTGTAATATTTCGCCGAGAGGACGGCCATCGCTTAATACTACGGCACTACTTATTTCAGATGTGGGAGAGCAGAGGGAAGATGTGCTCCTTCGTAAACTGCAGGAACTTGATCACAGATTTCAAGGTGTAGGATCGCAGGTTTCAAGGTGTAGACTGCGTGCGAGCTTCATCCGCTTCAGCTGCACAGGGATACCCGTGTTATCGACCATTCGTCATGCACACCTTTCCGCAAGGCATGCAGGAAAAGCTCAGTGGCCAATGCTGGATAGCCAATTGCGGACAGTGACTGGCAACCCGTTGCCGGCAATGACGGCCAGGCTATCATCGCCTGCAGCAATAACGCAGCTTTACCCCCGGCGCTCTTGGAACAAAATATCATGGGCTGTTGAACTTCGATATGCACGCAAGTCAGCACTACGTCTTCACAACGCAAGTGCTACTTCCTTACTCGAGTAACTTCACTTTCCATAGCAGCGAAAAAGTCAAACTTGGTATAATAGTTCTTCTGTACCGTGGATCAAACGGCTGGCAAGTGATCGCTCAGCCAACAGCGACAGTATTGTCTATGCGGACGAGAATACATTTTAATAATAGCTGTAAATAATCAGTAATACTTTTCGATATTAAGTTATCTGATCAGCGCTGGCGAGAAGAATGACGCGATCTTAACCACCCAATGCGTTCGGCGCAGGTTGCAAACAAGCATTTTTTTTTTTCGCGCGTACGCACGCATACTCAGCAGCGACATTGTTGCACATACAGTTACTGACGACCGTAACCGCCTTATAAATCTACCGCTGTAAGGTGTCGAATATAAAGGATGAAGGAAAACACAAGACTGCTATATCCGTCGCCTTCCGCCAGTAAGCTTACACACAATTATACTGGAATGCAGATCGAACTGCTACATGTAAGGTGTCCTTGCACTGGGGGGCCTCTGCAGCTTCAACTAAAGTTTTTTGTTGTCTACCCATTCACTTCTCACTGTGGCGGCCGAAATATTGTCCGCCTGAGCCAATAAGACGACGCTCAATGGCGGGTGCCATCAGATGGACAAATGTGACGATGTCTATGGTGCTGTAAAAGGTCTATACACCAGAAAGCAGCGAGTGCTTTTACGCTTGAAACCCTTGCAAGAGAGATTGAAGTTCTCGCTTCGTATGCGAGAACTGGTGATGCAATCATCTGTTCTTTTTTACTCAAAAGCAGGGAACTAGTAGGTTTTACAGCGGCTCTGTAATCCTTGTCTAGGCGCCGCCTTGGGGTGACACCCGCAGAAAAGCGCGTCCTATGTTTCGACATCGGTGAGCTCGAATAGAGCTGCAACACTGCGCTGCGCTGCGTTCGATAGCGGCCGTGCTTTCGAAGCGTGCAGCATCAATCACGGCAACAATGAAAGCAGCCGAGGCGGAGACTACTTCTGATCGACCTGCACGCTGTTGCCGCAGCAGGTTTACATGCGAGTACACACGCCCGTCATTTTTGCTGACCGCGGCAGGTATGTAGCTCGGGTTAGGCGTCTGGTATACGGCTTATGCACTACGCTGTTTGACCACACTGACCACTCTGTTGGTCGAACACTGATCTTACCACGCTCGAAACTCACAAGATGAGAGGGGCATACTGCTGTCAGCCATTTAACGTGCGTTCGCGCGCATTATTTCTTGTTGGTTTCTTTTAGTGAATAAAAAGAAGGTAAAGACTCCACATGTCTGCGAGTAATCGTTTATCTTTGCTCAAATGATTAGTACCGGGTGTGCCTGCTGTTTTGTTCACTGCATGCATGTTCCTCAATTCATTGCAGTGGGCTTTTCTTTATCTTCCCATAGAACCGCGAGAAAAACGATTACCAAAAAAGCTTTTATTTTCAAAAAAAGAAAAGGTACAACCCTCACAACACAGACAAGACCATGGCAAAAGGGAGAGTTATTTTACCTGAAATATACTTTAGTCTCCGGTATGTACGGCTCACCGTTATGAGCGCTGACTATAGGAGGCGCTACACCAGTTGAATTGTGCAGCTGGAATATGCTCACACCACACAATAGGGAGGCCACGAAAACAATGCGACATTTTGATTGATAACATATGCAGGCCTACATCGACGTTCACTTTAGCTCTATGCATAAAGCCAAGCGCTGGTGATACTCACGCATGCTCTAGCACACCGATAGCCAGTCAGGCCCAAATCTGGACACACGTGCCTCAACATGAGCGGTGCAATCGATGACGCGAAATCGCAGCGTGTTACTGAAAATTGTTCCGGCAACTCCCTAGGCTGTGTGTTACGGTGCTGATGTTGGTACGCGAAGCAGGGTGTGGAAACTCCCTATACCTCTCTTGGGACACTCGGTATCTTACCAATACGCGGCGGCAGCGTCGCTTGGACCACTGACGGTTGCCTGATATTCCACTGTAAATAACTCACAAACAAAACAATGCATCCAGGGCGCCACTGATAATGGCAGAAGGTAGAGGGAGAGGGCGTGCCGCCGGAAGAGGGAGACTTGCCGCGAAGCCCTCCTTTCCCAATTCGCATACAAGCGGGCTGTGTTCGTGCTTAGCAGAGCAGAACCTGCTGAAGTGGGCCGTGTTTACAAAGCGCATTTTTTCTGCAGCGTTTACCTTGGGAGGTTCTATGCATTTTTTAAAGCACTGGGACAGCGCTCGAACACACCAGTGTCAAGCAATTATAAGGAAAAATATTTATACAGCAAACCATTGTTATCTACCAATATGCGCAGGTAATATATTACGTTTACTCATTTTGGGAAACTAGTCACTTCGAAATTCCAAACTTATGTTTATGTTTATGGCTACAGTTCAGCTAGACCACAGGTAATGGTGGGCAGTAGTGTAAAGAACTTCCTGACACCATCAATCGGTAATATTGTTCGGGTGTTGTGAAGTGGAGCAGCTAAAGCTGACCGATTTCTCAGTCAACCAAAACTCAACAAAAGAAAAAGTTTAACATGTTCCTTTTTATTCACACATTCTTTACTGGAAAAAGGCTGACCTCCACGCAGCCTGAACGCGTGAATCTGCAGAGGCACTTTTCATTGATAACTAAAATTTGTACCTAATGAGGCAACATAGATTCCAGAATATCAAAACAAATACGAAAATTAGCCATCACGGTCTGGTCCCCCGGAACTTGACTATCACGTACGTTATGACGGCGACACATTTTGTGGCTTACAGAAAGAAGGTAGGACACCGTACATGTATTTCATTGACAGTATAAGAAATAAGGAGCAACAGAATTTTAAACTGGCTACATGCACCTGAATGAACGGAAAAGAGCCTATAATATCTCTCATTATTTGAACTACTTGCCGTATGAGGGAGCATATTTCTGTAGCGCTTACAAGAGCGCGCAATGCGCCCATCGTCATACTTCGCGTCATATTCATACATGCAGAAAAGCACGGCGAGTATTGGGACACTATTGTGACGCAACAGTAACGCAAGGAACCAACAGTACAGAAAAGAAAACTTAATAGCACTCTTCATTGCAAGGGGGATTACCAGTTTGTACTTAATTAGCATCAAACACTCTGTACTAGTGTTACTGGTATTATTATATACATTTGGCCGGCAAAGCAAATAACATTGTGCCTCGTCTATAACACAGGTTCTCAAAATTGCAACACCGAAGCTGAGCCTAAAGCAAGGTAACGGAGCGTACGATACCGTCCACGCTTCAAGATTTAGATACCGTATACACTAGTGTAAGGGCCGCACTTTCTTTCCGCACTTTTGGTGGGGGGCGGCCCTTCCACGGAAGTGTGAAATTTTTGTTCAATTTTCGATCCACGTATGGAAAAACCTGTTTAATCGTGCCATATACACCTAACGATGGGATATCTGGCGTCTAGATGCGGACATCCTCTCTAGATGTCTTCATCGGTATCGCTGCTCGGGCTCGGCTCGTCACCGCTGCTCGGGTCATCCACACGTTCATGTATCCAGTCGTCCTCAGTGCCGTCCATGGCACTGGAAATCCCGGTGACCTTAAAATTCTTTATAATAATGTCCGTGGACACCACACGCTACGCGTTCAAAATCCAAGAGCAGACCAGCTGAAGTGACACCCTCCTTAGTAGTCCGGTCGGCATTTTCTCATGTTTTTTTTTTCGAAATTTGGACTGCCAAGTTGGGGGAAGCGGCCCTTACACGTGCGCGGCCCTTAGTCGAGTGTATACGGTAAAACAGAGAGCTTCAACTTTCTTCGGTACGAAATCTTGGTAATGGTGCATCAAAACGCAAAAAAAATTACGTGCGTGCATCCTTTCGCCATCATTGCTGTTTAAATTTGATAAAATGTCACAGCTGTCTTTTTTTCAGCCTTTAGCCTCGGATGTATGCGTCGACAAAGAGCGCACAACATGTATAGCCCAACAAAGACGCTTTCAAGCCCTTCAGTACAAGTATTTCACTGACAGCAGATGGGCAGCCATCAAGACGAATGGGTCGAGCGACACTGCTCCTACTTCAGTCCACAGAGGCTTGCGCATAATTGGTTCACTCGTGCAAAGTGAATACATGCTCAGAAAATAAAGCAAAATACCTTTACTTACCAGCTGTCATTAGGAAACCTGAAAACCATCGCAGAGCTGGAATTCCCGGTTTTAGAAGACCACAGAGCCGCGCAACACATGTGATGCCCGATTTTCCATCTTAGTCTAATGTTTGGTTGACCTGGTGTCCTGCGTCTTCCGGTTGTTGCAAGCCTGATAAAGCTTCTCTGACTTATATTTCCCATCTTCATAGTTGGAACGACAGCCGAAGCAGATGACCAAGCGTGATCCGACTTGTGATATGGCTGATCCAGTGGCAAGGGTGAGCGGAGGTATAAGCTCGACGGCCGCATGAACATAACCACTTCCCGAGCTTCGCCCGATTTAAAATTCAAAAAAGTGAAAGAAAAAAAAACAGCTTAGGATGTCCCGCAACTGATTGGAGCACGCACGTTCCTTTAAACCAAAACTAGAACTCACCTTCCGAGGGTTGCGCGACGTTTCAACGCCAGTTGCACACGGGGAGCTAGCGTTGAGTGTGTTGAGCGTTGAGCTAGTTTGAGTGTGTAACTAAAATATGCTGACGCCGTCCGGTAGGGAGGCCAGGAAGATGGTATGACGTAATTAACGTTAACAGACCCGCGCATGCAATAACGTTGGCTTTGCCCGATGCGACCAAATATGTTCGGCCCATGGATATGCGCGTTGCGAGGAGCGCATGCGCTGCTACGCTTAAGCATGTCGGTGCCGAGCCATGTCACAAGCTGGACAGGTATGCTTCAAAATGAGCGGTCAATTTGCTGATGCAAAATCGTAGCAGGCGTTATTGTTAATTGTGTCCACCGCCCTCTAGGCGGTGCCTTACGTCGCTGCTCTAGGCACGAGAAATTTCAGCGCTAGTTGCCCATTTCTTTTCGCGCTTTTCGTACTTCGTCAGTGGTGAGAGTGATACTACACCCACCTTATCAGTGGGATCATCTGGCCATGAACGGTGGATGATAACAGTGGCATAAAATTGAGCGGAAGTCGTCCCTACAAACTCGTGACTTAGTGGCTTCCTTGTTTTACAGTGAACCTGTTTACCTGACGGATCTGTATGAATGAGCCTTATGCGTGGTCTTGTAGGGGGGGTATCTGGTTTGGCCAACGTCCATAAAGTGCACAAAAAAGATGGCTGCGTCAGCGCCGAATGGGGAAGAACGAACGATAGTACGGTGGAGAAAAACGAAAGGACATGGGATTTCACCGCGCGCCGCAGCTGCGGAGTGGGGTAGTGCACCCGCGCTGGCCACCGTTGCTACCGGCTGCGTGTGCTGTGTATCCCATGGTTTTCCAATGGTTTTCCCGCCACAACGGCGCGGCAGTTGTGGCGGGAAAACACGGGGATGTGCACCGCGGTAGCCACTGCGGTGCGTAAGAGCCGGATTGTACATTGCAGACGTAGACCACAGCAACAGTTGCAACTCCTACAAAAATGGGAAAAGAGGGGAGACCACGCATCGTGCGCACGGCCGAGGAACAAGCCGAGTACGAGGAGAGGCATCGACAGCAGAAGCGCGACTACTACCAAAAACAACATGCGCGTGGAAAAGCGGAGAATGCGGCCAGTGACTTTGCCGCCGAAGAACGTCAGCGAGAGCAGATGCGAGAGTCTACAAATACAATGTCATGGCCTCCGTCCCCCGCTTGATGGTAGCGTAATCTCGGCTACCAATTCTTCACGTGGGCTGCGGCGCAGAGCTGGTCAGAGTGATTGCAGGGCTGCCGTTGAATTACATAATATAACACAACGAGAGGAAAGTGGGATCATCGAGAGGCCCCATTTTTATTAATCATATCATGAGAAGCCAACAAAGAAACCAAGAAAAACATAGGGGAAATTACTTGTACTTACTAATTGAATTGAATAAATGATAAATTAATGCCAATGAAAGTGGATGAAAAAACTTGCCGCAGGTGGGGAACGATCCCACGTCTTTTTGCATAACGCGTGCGATGCTCTAACAAGCTGCAAGTCGTTACATGGCCTCGCGTACTGCACTGGGCGATAACGTTTAAATGTGTCGGCCAGTAAATAGCGGTCATCGGTAGAAGATGAATAAATAAGTGTGTCAGTGACCCCTCTTTAAGAGCATCTTCTCGATGCTGCAAACCAAAAAGAAAAAAAAGAAAAACATTCTTATGGTAAAGAAATAAAGTTCCTCACGACAACCGAGGGGAAAAGAGCAGCACCTACGAGCACCAGCACCCCAATGGCAGCCCCACGCTTTCTCACTTCAAGCTTTCCACCAAGCGCACACGTACGCCATTGTTGTGGCCACGTTAGGCTTCTACCAGTAAATAATCAGGGAACTACGAACAGGTATGGCGGTGTAATGGTCCCCAGGACATTTAGACGCCCCGCCCATATTTGAACAGCAAGTGCCTGACTGGGGCAAATAGTAATAGATTATTCGCTGACGCAGCGTCAAAGGCACATACCAGTGAAACACTAGTACGAAATGACAGTATTGTGCTGTATCTTACCTCTTGTGCGATATCCCAGCCGGCATGTTTCAGGCGGCATATTCGGTGCCGATACGGAAACACCTGTTCACTAGTGTCGTAACCCTACACATTAAGGACACGCGACAGTCATCGCACACGAAGACGAAAGCCCGATTAATCGAATCCGGTGAAGCGACAGCAGACAATCTGCAACCGGACGCGGTACTTGCGACGCACCACTCGATCAAGCCCGTCACGCCCATCAATACAAGCCTGCTATGACCAAGACTACATTTCCTATTTCTTCAGCGATTTCCAGTGAACGTAGTATATCAGCTGTTGCTTTCGTGTGATACTTAATCCTCAAGACGGTTCAGGGTAATCAATCTACTGGTATTTGGCCTTCCCTCTTGCGAACTATCCTTCGGGCTGGCAAAACATGACCGAGCAGTACACGAAGAGGCAGCAGCTTATCCAACAGGATCACTGTTATCGCTGTCACTCGCATACCGTTCATCCCGTCGGTTCATATCAAAACGAGCATTTGCTCATGACTCGCAACGACATCACTCCATGCAGTTGGTAATTCGTGGGCTAACCGCTTATCCAGTGGTCCTGCAGCGGCATTTAGAAATTCGCCGATTTTGGTTTACTGAGATCTCGTTTTTATGTATATATTCATGCGTTACACGCGATTTGTATAGTCACCTCAAGTGCATATAATGTGCAAATGGGAACATATAAAGTTCATCTTATGGCGAAACATTACAAATAATTACGGAATACTCGTTTTTCTCCGTGTTCTCATGCGTTATAAGAGGCCCTCGTGATGTTTTCGGTGAACGGAACGACTAACCTTGCATCGCTTTTGTGAACATAGGAAGCAGGTTATCACATCCTTTGCTCTAAATTACTCATGCAAACGCTCCAGAGTGTCATCTTTCTTAATGTCTGCGTATACACCTCCCACTGACCGACCCGACAACCACCCGGCTATTGCGTAGTTTGCGATCATCACACGAGACAAGCGCTGCTCGCGATGAGCGAAAGCCGACACGATCGCAGACCGCGACAACTGCCTACCGAGAGAACCAGTGATAGCCACTCGAGACAAGGCGGTATCAAACGGAAGCAATCGAGTTTTTTTGTACTGATTGAGACTCATTTACACAAGGCCAACACGATACCGATTTCTGTCTGCCGACAGTCGGCGACAGCATTTATTCCTTCGTGTCGGCGCCTCTGACATGCTGTACCGACGCCGACAATTTGCCGATGGTCGGTGGAGAGCTCGGTGCCCGTGCAGTGTGGCAAAGGCGCCGACAGGAAGGAAAAAAAGAACGCTGTTGCCGACAATCGGCAGACCGAAATCGGTATCGTGTTGGCCTAGTGTGAATGAACCTTTGTCAAACAAACAAGCAATGCACAGGAACGGTTTTGCAATCGGACAACGACACTCAGCTTCTTTCGTTTCTTAACGTACGCTAGGCCACCACGTAAGAAGCGGTTCACAAGCTGGATGTTTTTTTATCCAATTTAGTCGGTACATGGTGCCTTACATAAGTGCTAGCGGCCGGGACTCAAGGAAAGGAGGTGGTCAAAAGCACTAAGGAGAGGTGCGCATTGAGGCAGACAGCATAACGGCGTGCTTTGCTTGCATAAGGGCGAGCTTTGCACGCCAAAAAAGTGTCGAGAAAACGCATTGGCCAGTACAAGGGTCAGCGCGCTTGTATACGGGGTGATCATATTGAAGTTCTCCACAATTTTTAAAGATCCCCTATGTCATATAGCATAATTGTTTTCCTTGAGCTGGATTGTTTGAAAGGGCGGACATTACCAGCACCAGAAATTGAAACACATATTCAACTAACTGTCATTAAATTGCTAATTACCTTCTTAATTCATTTCTTTAGGACACATTATGTAACTTAGAATTGTAGCCGGCGAGCGTCCAAGACGTATCCACTGGGAATAAATCTGCGGGCTGACCCCACTTTCTTGATATTTTTCTTAAGCGTGCAACAAAATGCATGGGCGTTCCAGTTACTTTCGTGCTTCAATGCATAAAAGAGCACATTTCTTTAAAGAATAAGTGAAACAGCAGTACATTTTTATGGCGAGCTTGCTGGCGCATATCTCCAAACTAGTGGCATTCTGGGAATTCATTCCTAGTGGATACGCCTTGCGAGCACACCGGCTACAATTGGGAAATTGCAATATGTGCCTTAAAGAAATTATTTTATTTTATTTGTGAATTTTCGTTCATTAGTTGAACATGTATTCCGATTTCTCATGCAAGTAATTCCCGTCTCTCCGAATAACCCAACTCACTGACAGGAATTATATCGTCTGCAACAGGCGATTTTAAAAAATTCTGGAATACTTAACAATAATCACCCCGTATCTCACTCAGTGCAACTGACCCACCGCCTCCGTCTGTCACGTCTGTTATCTCTCCTCTTTGTCACCCTCTCCTTATTTTCTCGTTTTATATTGTACATAACGTACGGATCGGCTGGCTAGTGAGAATTTTGACACTGCTATCCACTTTCGAATGTCAGTTACATTTATTTTCTGTCCCCGATATCATATTGCTCGACATTGGCCTGGAAGGTTCATACAGTTGCTATCACAGTAAAAAATTTGCTTGTCGTAGCAGAAAGCAAACAAGTGAGCTATCGAGCCAGTAGAAATGTAAGCTAATTTAGGAAGCAAAGTTTGCCTAACTGTGCCATGAATGTTCATCGCAGTTCAGGAATTTCAAGATGATCAACAAGCGCCTAAACAGGTCGTAATATTGCTTATGGCTACCTATATATGACAAGAATCGACAATGATATTTTTTCTTAATGTAAAAGGAGCCTGTCTTGTGATTGGAACTGCCCTCTATATCCCCCTTATACAATTTAATGGACACAGTACATGAAAGATTTGCGTCCAGTTTGTTAATACACTTTGCACTAAAGCGTTACGCATAAGTCGCAAGTTAGTGGATGATATGGGATATTGGCACCTATAGCGCCACACCGTTAGCAAAAATGATCTTGAACTTACCGTGCATGTGACGCAATGGCTTAATCCGTACAACTGTGCGAGACCATTGTGTTGTGAATCTAGGCAAGCCTTCATTATTCTCACCTCTTCATCTCATGCTTTCCCTCGCACCTGCAGTCATATGCGTGCGGATACAATATTGTCGCACTCATACTTTATACGCAACCTCATGGTGACGCTGATGACGCAAATTGGCCTGGAGGGTTCATACAGTTGATATCACAGTAAAAATGTTGCTTGTCGTAGCAGAAAGGAAGCAAGCATGCGTAAAGAAATCAAGAAAACGAAAGAAAGTGGGATGGAATGGAAGAATGCACAAAGGCTTTGACCGGAGGCCATCACCTCCTGTGGGAGCAAGCTGTGTAGATGCGATAAGCAACAGCAGCGGCAAAAAAAACAGTGCCGTTGTTGCGCTGGCGCGCCAGCGGGCGCTTTCGTTCCGGCGGAATTCGGAAGCTGAAAAGCACGAAGAAATTCTCCGGGTGTTGTGCGATTCGTCCCTGCGTTCAGCGTTGTCCCTCGGCGCGTCTCATGAAAGCTCAGCAGTGCTGCAGGGCGTCGGGATCGTCAAACTCCCAGCTGGCACCAACTTTCCTTCTTGCGGTTGTCTCGCTCTCGACGCAGAACGTCCGCGCGCCCCTCAATAGGAGAAGACCCGATAGAGTTTGTTTTGCTTCTCGTGTTTCCTATTTGGGGTCTTACATTTCTTTGTGTATTTATTCCACTCGGAGCCACTTCAGAGGCTAACGGCGCGACGAACCAAGCGAATGCAACTGACTATAGCTGAGTAAATCATCGTCATCAATTTTCGGCTTTAAAAAAACGCATACGATGGAACCGATAGGGTTAATTATTTATATAATATATACATATTTATTTATTTGAAATCTCTTAGAATACTGGTGATTTCTACCAATATGTTTTTTAATGAAATGAAAATAAAAGAAAGAGACGTAGTCACCTTATACTGGCGACGACTACTTCTTTTCTCATAGTAGAAACAACGATAGAAAAAATATATCTAAGAAATTGAAAATGAACCACGTCATGGGGTAAGAAATCCACAGCACAGAGTCCTATACACCCATGAACATACAGATATAAAAGGCAAATGCAAGCGGCACCATAATGAGTTTGCAAACAAAGTCACAAACACACACAAACGGCCGTGATGTAGACTGCGTTGAGCATATAATGAGATGAGGAATTACACAGAGTTAAAATAATGCACGCACAGAATATAATAACGAAGTCTAACACGTAGTATACAAGCGCTAATAATTACAAATAACGCAAGTAAGTTGTAGTAACATCGTGTGACTATTCAGTGCGACATCTAGTACTTGTTAAGGATGGCTGTCGCTTCGTAAAAATGTTCAAGTGCGTTCAATGCTTTTCGCTGTGCTATATTAGATGGCCATGGGCCATCTAATATAGCACAGTAGGTCAGTAATATAGCTTAATGTAGTAATATAGTAATATAGTATATAGTAATATAGCTTAATATAGTATAGTAATATAGCACAGTAATATAGCTTAGCAGGTCTAGCAGGTCGGTGAGGATCAATGGAGTGTAGCTCTTGTTGCAGCCGCCGTCTTTGTGTCGCGTGTATGGGACATTCGAGGAGTAGATGGCGAACATCCTCATTATCATTCGTGATAATTATGGTTCATGGAACGTATACCCTGAAAGCTGTCTTACCAAACGCATTTCATTTTGCTAGAAGGGTCATCAAAGCAACTTTCGCTTGCCTCTCACTGTGTTTTCTAGCCTGTGCGTCTTGCTGCAAAGACTGTGTCATATTACGGTCTGTCAATAAACGCGGAACATTTACAGGGGTTTGCAATACCACCTTTCTGAATTATAAACTAGTCCTCATGAAACAATTATTACTTGTCACGTTGAAGCGGAAAACCGTTACGTCTGTCTTACATCTCTATAACGCCCCTCATTTCAATCTTTTAGGCATGCTGCCTCTTTCTAACGCCACTGTTCACTCAGTCAGCGCGTGGACTTGGCACACATCAGAATTGCTGCCTCCAAGTTTTCCATTCAACATGAGTGGGAACCGATTATTTGAGTGCAGCCTCCGTTGGTTTGGCGACCCGCCGTCATTGCTCAGTGGCTATGGTGTTGGGCTGCTGAGCACGAGGTTGCGGGATAGAATCCCGGCCACGGCGGCCGCATTTCGATGGGGGCGAAATACGAAAACACCCGTGTACTTAGATTTAGGTGCCCGTTAAAGAACCCCAGGTGGTCGAAATTTCCGGAGTCCTCCACTACGGCGTGCCTCATAATCAGAAAGTAGTTTTGGCACGTAAAACCCCATAAATTAATTATTATAATTGGTTTGGCGATCCCTACCAAAGGTCGTTTATATTTATTTATTTATTTATTTATTTATTTGTTTAATTATTTATTTTTATTTCACAATACTGCAGGCAATTGTGGCCCAAGCAAGAGTGGAATTGCAATACAGTGGGAGAGGGAGAAAAAGAAAGAAAGAAAAACGCAGCATCCACAATGTAAACAAAACGCGAAGAAAGCCAATAATAATGGGAAACTGCCCCCATATGACATATAGTAGCGCAGTTTTTTGCAAAACAAATCTGGCAAAATAAATTCATGAGAAAATGCAGTTCAAGGACTCCATCAAAGTTAGCAGCCTCGCACAGAAATTGGGGAAGACAGTTCCCGTCGGAAACTGTGTCATGAAAGAAAAAGCGCCGTAAGATTTTGTTTTCGCGAAAGTTTGTTGTAGGGAGTGTTTATAAGCGTGGGCGTCTTATTACTCAGCATAAAATTGCAGGCTTCCATGTACCTACCATTACTGCTCGAATAACGTGTTCCTGAACATTTTTCGTACGGGTGTTCTCTGTGTATTTGTATAGGCCCGTATTGCATGACCTTTATTGCAAGAGTCGTTGCCATTATGATGTTCAGCATGACCATAGCTATCCGGACAGCATTAAGCATACTGGACTCAGAACTACATTTAGGAACGAAGATCCTTGGTCCATGGCCATGTGCGTGGCTGTAACAAAAAGAAACGAGGGCGTTGCTACGCTATACCTGAAGTTGACAGGTCTCTGTGGCCATTTATTTACTTGATGCAGACTGCTTCCTCTCTCTTCGGTTCTTGCTCTCTTTAACCCTTTTATCACCTTCTCCTAGTGAAGGATAGAAACCATAGGTGTGTCTGGTTAACTTCATTGGCTTTCTTGGCTTCTCTCACTCCATCTCTCTCTCTGCAACTGAAAGATCAACACGCGGCTGATACCTTAATCCAGAGTCTTTGCGCTCTCGTTCATAATGAAATGGTGCTGCAGCAAAATAGACAAGTGTGAGAATTGGCTGACATTCATTTTTGAACAACTGCGAAAGGGGCGACAGGCACGAAAAAGACCGAACGGGAAAGGCGCTGAGTGAAAATTGCGATTTCTGTTTTAAGAAAAAGAAAGAAACCAGCGATTGAATGCGAGAAGGCTGCTCGGCCTGCACTTGCACTGAACCAATGGCACCTCCGAGCAAATCTATTCTGCCATCCAACGAGAAAATACAGGACACTCACATGCGGTTGCCAGACATTTTCTGATGTAGAACGCCTCCACGATTTCATGCGCCCTCTCACTCTCATTCTTAGTTATCCCAGACAATGTAATAAAAAAAAAAGACTGCAACTGCATGATCTGCAATGGGCGACAGGTTCGAGCAGGGAGTACCTATTAATTGATTCTTGCGCTGCCGCAGCCTTTCGTTCAAGCAACTTCCCGTCATCACAGTATAAGTCCTTGCACAATACAATGGTACACAATAAATACCACCTTCAACGAAAGCTACAAAATGATTTTTGTGTTTTACGTGTGCGAGGCAGGGATCATTGCGCTGTAAAACACAAAACTTATTTTGTGGATTATGATGCACGCGCTGTCTACCTTGGTGCATATTCTTGTCAAGTGTTCCGGGTTATGTGTTACGTAACCGGAATTTGTTTGTGTGTTTCGCTAGTTGATAACCTGTCTTCGGGTTTGTGTAATTATCATAATCATTATCGTAAACATTGACTGCCGCAACACCGACCATTGGCATACCCGCTGTGAACAACGAATGCCATTCATTGACCTCTTCGCTGTCATCATTTGGCAGTTGAGTGAATAAATATAACGGTGCCTTTGGCCGCGCCTCATACCAATAGACCGAACCATCGAGGTTTTCTTCATGTTTTTATTACCACAGGCTTAGTTAGATTCAAGGCTGTCAATGAACCCTGCAGACATGATCGTGTATGTAGTCTCATCCTACTGCCTATCCTCATCATCACTCCTGATGCCTTTCTCTTTGTCATGTTACACTTTCCTTTGAGCAGAGTAGCAGGCTAAAGGACCATTACCTCATACCAGCATCACTGCGTTTCCTCTAGGCAATTCTAGTCTCTTCTCTACTTTTCATCTGATATCATGTCCCTTTTCTTAATACGCGTAATGTACATCAATGACATAAGCACTTTTCTTTTCGACGATATTGGTCAGTTGCTGTTTAGTGGAGAATGCATGTCACAAGTGATCAACCC
This sequence comes from Dermacentor albipictus, assembly GCF_038994185.2. Classification (NCBI taxonomy): domain Eukaryota; kingdom Metazoa; phylum Arthropoda; class Arachnida; order Ixodida; family Ixodidae; genus Dermacentor; species Dermacentor albipictus. The sequence continues at coordinate 128,384,134 of NC_091824.1, read as the reverse complement.
TATACTTATTTTACTGAAGCTATTCTTATGATCCACCTTCGTGACTGGTTGGCCTAAATAAATGCACTTTTTTACAGTTTTGGGAGATCGACTACCGACCGCGAACTCTAGTTGACTCCCACGGTTACTGAAGTTAAGTTTAATTTATTCATCTGACTAATGGTAGCTGACGGCTCAAGAATATGTAATCCGGCATTATTTTTTATGCACTAGAGTATGAAATTTGTAAGGTTTCTATAGTGTTATTTATGAAGTGAATGATTTAGCGCTAGTGTAGACGTAGCACCTATTTTCGTTAGATTTCACCTCAATACGACTAAGTATCGGTAATAGCAAATAATATTAGCATTTTTATCGCTGGTCCTACATTTAAAGTGCTACTCAGCCTTACCACCATGCTGTCTGACCACCACTTGTACAAGAATAATGACGATGTTTATGCTAAAGGAAGCAGTAAATGGTGTATGAACATTCTTTCTCACCTTACAACAAACACACGTGTTTTTTGTGCGTTACAGAATGTCTACGAAGTAATTCAAGGGAAATAGCGACTGCTTAGAACACACTTGTGTATGAATAATGTCTGTCGAGTGTTCCGTGCATTGTAGGTCATAGAATCCTGCTGATTTCACCCTAGCCTTGAAGCTAACTTGTCTAGGGATAAAAAAAAATTCACTAGCTCTTCACATTTATTCACGTGGACAAAGTTCTATTGCCGTGCTTTATGATGTCGCGCAAAAAGAACAATTAGCGCAGAACTCATTCACTGATGTTTCTTTTCATACTACCTCTACGCTAGATGTCGTGTTACTTTGTGGGAAAGTTGACTTTTCCCCTCAATCACGTACCTTCTGAGAGCTATTTGTGCAGTATAAATTGGAATGTGTATGGTTACAATGTAAACTTATTTGTGCATTACAGCACGTATCTAGTTAAGGTGATGTAATAGCTTGTAAATTAGCATTTTAACACTTTGTTCTAGAAAATATACCAGCGCTGAATTTTCTCTAAAGTCACACTAAGATTGATAGCGGAAATTACTTCTGCATTACTTGAAGTCCGCCGCAAAATTTAGGTTTTTTCATAAAAACACGTAGTGAATAAAGACTGAACAGGCTTCAAGTGCTGCATTAAGTTTAACTTTGAAATATAATAATAATTGTGGATTACTAGACAATCATATTTGCCGTATCCATTAGTGTTCACAAATAAACTGCAATCCTGCTTTGTCACCCGTTCTCACGATGGGTATCGCTTGCATCAATCAGAGTTTCCTCTGTTAGCCCTCATGCTACTAACGCTCGCTATAGCCTTCAGCAAACCTGACAAGAAGAAACAATAATCATCTTACACGGTGGACGTGCCCACCCAAGAAATTACCATAGTAATGTTAATTTCACGGCTACAATACTTTGAAAGAAACAGCACCTTACTGTGCTGATAGTATGTTCACGATTGTGAAGTGCCAGTGTAGCTCCTATGAATATTTTTCTTTGCAAATATTAAGCAAAAGGCATGCGAACGTGGGAATGTGACCCAAAGGCGCTAAACGTTGTCTACTGACTATGCGTGCATGTGTGTCCAAAGAAAAATTTTGTCGTCCACTCCTCGCCATGGTCCCTTAATTTTGCTCTCATTAGTGCCAACATATTTTTCAATCTTTTCTTGACAGTGATGAAAGAGTACATTAAAGTGATGAAAGAGTACATTAAGTAGAATATCAGGAACCGGAGAAACTTTGCTCTCCCAGGCGAAACCAAACCATAAAAGTATGGCTCGGCTGCATAATGTTCTCTCAGGATCCCAGTGCACATCAGTGAGGGTAGAGAGGGCTGTCGGTCGCTACTACCCTGTTGTAAGTGCTCCAGGGCGTTGGGCTTCATCTTCTGTGTGTGACTATATACATAGTAGTGCTATTATCCCGGTATCCGATTGCTGAAACAGAAAGTACGTTCTAAGAAAGATCAAAAGCAAGACTGCAATTTCTTTCTCTTTTTTTTTTTTTGCTCCTTGTGGTTCAATCAATCTCTGGGCACTGTTGCTATTATGTACATGTCCCAGTGATTGAGCTTTTGTACAGCAAAGTTTTGAAATACTGTAAGACAAGGAACAAATTCAGAAACTAGGATTGAGGGCGAGGAGATTCTTCCTATAAAATAATGATAAAAAATAATAGGAGCAACATGGTGGCGATAAATGCTGATATTTTCTTGCAATATATATTGTGACAGCCAAAGCGTTCGTTAACCAACAAGCACTGACTGAGATACGCGTCTGTGTATTTCCGCTGTTAAAGGAGAGCGGAATTCAACTAAACAAACAAAAAAACAAATGACACTACAAGATCGGTTTCTGAAAACAACAGCTTCCTTTCTTGAACGAAGTGGAAGGCAACGTAAGATGCACAAATTGCAGTTTCCTTCCGAAGTCTTTTTCCTTTCGTGGTTTAAATACATGATGCTACTATACCAAGCGGGCGTGAGTAACAGCTGGGCGATGATACTCTCGCTTCAGTAAGCATGTACACAATTTTTTTCACATTCTTTTCATAAATTTTTCATTCTCTCTATTCTCACTTTTTTCTTTTGTTGCCGCATTGTAGTCTAAGGATTTATGCTGGCGTAACAGACTCCTCGGCATCTGGCCCTCCTTCACCCCAACCCTCTTTCCCCGCCGTTATCACTCTAAACAATGGCAACTAGTACCACTTGCGGAAGCAGACATGTCAACCTCAATTGAATAAATGCCATCGGGGGTCTTCTTCATTTGCAAATCCAATGTTTTTTTTTTCTCATTCAAGAAATCCGACCACCATGACGACAACAATCTACGACACGCTACATCCGGTCATATGAACAACTACAAAGCAATACTACAAGAAAAGTCAGCATCATTGAAAAGAGATAATTGCATTTACCAGCAGTTTCCCAGTACTAATTCAACATTACGAATGGCGAATATAAACAGGGGATGGACCTGAAAACATTATTGCAGGAAATCAAAGAACAAAATAAGTTGACAGAAGCGGAATACGTATACATATGAGCAAGCACAAAGATATCTGAAAACGTATCAATGAACCACTTCATCACATTGAATATGTGCTGTCTTGACAACATCTAGCGGAGCTTTTAGACCAAGAAAGCAACAAAACTGTGAATTTCTGAAATCACCGAAAAAAGCCCTAATGTACCTTAATATTGGAAATCCTAATGTAAAAACAACATGAAAATTTTTTGATTCACGCGCCGAACTGCTTCCTCTCGTTGACCGGTGGTTGCTGTATCCTAGAGCACACCACAACCAAACACATTCACACGTGCACCGCACAGGCGACAAGCATCAACCACAGCGTCCACCCACTGCTGGCACCGAACCAATGGTCGGCCTTTTCCTTATACCCCCACTGCGGTGGCCGCCAACAACTTGGCTCGCTGTCCAACAATCACACAAGCAGACCGGGTGCCTGAGTCAGTCATTCGTTCTACCACAACCGCCCGCAGAAAGAAGGGACATGCAAAAGACGGGAAGAGGCATGGCCCTAGTGAGTGAGTGAGTGAAAAAGAGAGAGGAGATGTATGCTAAGGCAGACTACGGCACACTACGAACGAAGATGGGAATTGAAGAGCGCGGCAGACAGGAGAGACGTTGCAGGAGCGAACGTAGTGGGCGTTTCGAGCGTGTGCACGCCAGACCATCGTCGTCGCGAGAGCGGCTATTAGGCGATCTCCCCGCATCCACTGGTCCCCACTGCTATGGTAGGGGTCCATGCCGCGCGCTGCCCAATATCGGGTGAAGCGTGCCCTTTTCTGGCGGGCGCGTCCGTAAGGCGACCTCTGGACAAGAATTTCGGCGCCAATGGCAAAAGTGCGCGTGTCGTGCTCCACGAAAGCTGGGAACTTGCATGTTTTTTTTTTTCTTTTATTTCGCATTTCTTCTTTCGAAGCGAATAGCTTCTTTTTGGCTACCATGGCAGTTTTCTGAATATGACCGGATGGTACTTTTGTGCTTTCTCAGAACGTCTGGTTTGCGCGAGAGGCTTTAACTAAAGTACTGTCCATGCACATCTCCAGGCCATCTCTATCCCTTCTCTCTCTTCCCCTTCTCCCTTCTCCCAGCTTAGGGTCGCCATGCAACCAGACTCTTGACGGTTAAAATGCCTGCCTTCCAATATTCCCCCCTCTCTCTCTCTCTGGCGGATGGCGTAAGCGTTGGGGGAGCAATGGGAATTGAGCTCTCCCCTGCGCATGTGAACTGGTTTTGCACGGAGACATTGAATTCCCCTTTCGCTGAGGCACATTCTCTCTCAAACAGCTGTGCCTGCTAGTCGAAAGTTCTGCAAACAATAATTTTAGGTTGAGGAGTAGAGAGTTTCCGTGTTCTATAGCATAGTAAGCGGTTTCAGATGTTTTCGTTGTCCAGCAACGTTTCCGGTTTCCATTAATTTTCTCTTCACTACCAGCGCAATATAGAACAGTGCCTACGTAGCGGAAACATGATTACTGTTGTACAGTAGGCTCTTTCGCATGTTGGGCAAACGAAAATAAACTGCTTCTACTTATATATGGTTTTGCCTACTAGACGACCAAGAAATCAGCGGTGCCATCGGCTTTTTAAGGCGCTGCCGCACCCAATATCTAAAAATGCAGAACTCAATTTGAGTGTGCCTTATTAAAAACTACAAGTAAATGCATTTTTAAGCAGGTCAGGCTTATCAAGTATAGTAAGGCGCTGTGCCCCTTCCGGTGGTAGTTGCCAGCCTGGCTTTTCCTTTCCGGTCAAGCGTATATATGTTTTTAAACCAAATAATAATAATATCATGTACAATATCAAGAAACAACGCCCGTCCTGTCACGTCTTTCTGTGCCCTCCTGTTAAAAAGTAGCGCTGCATTACTTTCGTAAGAATGAAAAGTACTATCAAATACAGATACCGTTTTTTGTAGTTTTTGATTAAGATTTTATCTATTAGTCACAATCTATATACTCCTTTGTTGCGTTAAACATTCGAGAACCTGTAATGTAATAATGTGTATGGTACTGGTAAAAATGAACCTCCCCTCTGTAGTGACAATAAATGTGGAACGTGTTCACATACCGAGGCATCCAGGAACCATGCCACTTACCTAATGCATTGCAGGTGGGACTTATAATGTTATTTTTGTTACCATGGAGAGTTTGTCAATATGAGCGGCTGATGTCAGCTCTCTGGGACAAACGGGGTTTCTTCTTGCGCCCGCGGCGCTTTACATTTCTTGTGCACTCAAAGCTACTTGAGAACCTCCTGCGCAGCCGGCTTTTTATTGGGAAAAAGAGATTCATATGGTTGAGGGAACGTTATTTTTTATTATTATGGTCAATGACGTTTTTCTTTTTTAGCCAATCACATTTGGAAAACAAACTGCAGCATGGTGAGTGGGTGAACACGTGGGATCCTGATTATCCGCATGTGAATGGTTTAAGAAAAACTCAAGGTGCTTCCTAGGCATGGCGGAGTCATGTATCTGGTCAGCTAGATACCATAATCGACAAATTGACCTCGCGAAAAAAGGAATCTTCACAGCAGCGGCCGCAATTCCTAACGAGAGACATTGTCTCTCGTCTCTCGCATTCCCTCGATCGCTCTATGCAACTGCGGCTGTTACTAGGTCTTCCGCAGAATCAGGAAACAGTGCTGTGTCGCTTACGTTTGGGCGTCGCATTCACCAATGCATATACGTTTTTGATTGGAATGGCTGATAGCGCTGACTGCAATGCCTGCGGTGTTGAGGAAACTATAGAACATCTACTGTGCTACTGCCCATCTTTTGAAAATGAAAGGCAAGACCTCTGCACAACTCTCAATCAGCTCGACAGAGAGCCGTTCACCTTGAACAAGATCTTGGGACCATGGCCACATATCGCAGCTACAAAAGGCCACAAAAGCGCTGCTGCGATATTTGGAAGCTACCGGATTGAGTCAGCGTCTGTGATCTGGACTGAGTGACCGAATGATATCCCCAGTGGACTTTCTCTTTTAATCTTTCCGTCCCCCTTTCCCTTTCCCCAGTGTAGGGTAGTCAACCGGGCTCACTCCTGGTTAACCTCCCTACCTTTCTTTTATCATTTGCTCTCTCTCTCTCTAAAAATTACGAACATGTCTGGCGCGTAGAACCACCAGAATGGCGAAGAGCATTTAGCGCCAGCCCGCATACCTGCACCAGGCGTTAGCTTTGAGCACAAACGACGAAAGGCGTGTGACAGCAAGCAGCACCTGGTAGGGCCTTTTACATTATGACGAACTTACCCCTGTCGAGTAAAGGGGCAAGTGTCGCTGGGAGCTTGAAGCAGGGAGGTTCCATAAACATCAACAAAAGGAATAAACTTCCAGTGACGGTGTACCATCATATCGTCACTTCCACTGTAGCATTATGAGTGCACATTTTAGATATTGAACAACATGGGATATCTTTCTTAGCGTGCCCGCTACTTCGCATCGCTCTGTTCAAAGTTTGTCAATAT